>NW_018128074.1:108358-114205 GCF_001952655.1 Monopterus albus
CAGGGTCACAGAGCAAAACATGGCCTCCTCTCTGCTCTCTGCATGCACTGCACCTTGCTTCTCTGACCTGTATTTATTCCTATATTTGCAGAGCCAAGGCCTCACAATGAGAATATCAAGTCTCTAACTCTGGAGGAGTATCTCCTTAAGAAGAAAAAGAAGAAGAAGAAGCACCGTGAGGATGAGCACAGTGCCAAGAAGGTCCGATACATGCACAACAAAGCAGTACAGACAGTGTGTGCAGGACTTGGAGCGGATCTCACTCTGCCTGTTCACCCTGATCCGACTCTGCCTAGCACCATGAAGCACAAAGGCAGTCGCCAGTCGGACAGAAGTGCTGTCGACAGCCTGCAGCCCTACCTCCACACTCTCAAACTGGGTCAAGTCCCCTTCCTCTCTCACCAAGATCACTACATCCGCAGCTCCTGCCTCCAGACAGGCACCTGGTATGGACGCTTCATGCACGAGGAAAGGCAAGCCAATGGTGGGGGGTCAGTTCTGCATGCATATGCTGACGAGTTAGCCTGTCTCAGTCCAGCTGAGATGGAGTGCTTTGCACAGGAGTTCCTGGAGTTGGCTTTTGCTGAAAAGCCTAGAGGTGCGGCCTCCTATGCTTTGACAGTGGTGCACAATGCAGCCACCTACCTACCTGACTTCCTGGACTACTTTGCCTTCAACTTCCCCAATACGCCAGTGAAAATGGAGATAATGGGCAAGAAAGACATCGAGACCACCACTATTGCCAACTTTCACTCTCAGGTACGTGGTCGTCCTGTGTTTGAACAGAGCATTTAACAAAATCCTACATTTTTAGCACGGTCTAATTCATAGGTCATAGCGTCTGATCAGTGGTCCTTTGCTGCTGTTCTTGATCAGCTGAGTTTCTTTTTGAATTTGGCTGAACTGGGACTGTCACCAATAATGTCTTTACACTGTCGATTAAAATAATTTCTCTACTAATTGAATATTTAGTCTGTAAATGTCAGAAAATTGCTCGTTTCTATTTACCAGAGCCCAAACTGACATATTCATATTCCTTGTTTTGTTTAACCAACAGTCAGAAAAATACAGGCTGGATTTTTGCCTAATGATTTCAACTAAGACAATAACTTAATCAATTATTTTTAAAATTGAAACCATAGAATTTTTTGTCATTCAACTAATTAATCAGCAAATCATTTCATAACATATTGTAAGCAGTTAAATTTGATTGGGTCACTGCACCATGGAACAGGAAGCCTTCGATCACAGGCTTGTCATCTGAGGTGGAAGCATGACAGACTTTTTAGAAGAGGAAATGTAAAGTTAAGAAATATGAATTTTGGCTAGCTTTTTATTATATAAAACAAATGAATCGGCTTTAATTAAAAGCAGTGTTCACACACCAGGATAATAATGTTTTGCAGATCCATGTGGTTGGACATATTTAAAAAAAAAAAAAAAAACTACATAAGAGAGTGAAACTCTGAGGCTGTGGTCTTTAGTCTCCTCTGTACGGAGCCCATCAGTGTGACTGCGTATTGCTCAGTACTGGGGTGAGGCCACACTTGCTGCCAGGTGATGAGAGGGATCCTCATCACAGAGGAAATACATCTGTTAGGCATGATGTGCTGGCGCAGCCTCTCCACAGCCGCTGTGGCATGAGTTCGTATTCTATCTATAGCTTAAAGAACTATGTCGGACAGCGGTGACATTGTAACGTGGTAGGTCACATGCTGCTTGCTAGAGCAGTTATTTAGTTTGGCTCAAATTAGAACACAGATGACAGTAGATCTCAAGGACGTTCCAGTAAGACATTAGCAGTGATGTCATGTAGATGCTGTACTGTAACAGTTGAACAGGTGATGAGGGCCGTTTCCCACTGACATATGTTGTGTTTTTACTGGGAACATGATGAATGTGACTATAGTCAATGCAGCTGGTACTGTATGTGTATTAAAAATAATTCTAATTATTCTTTTAACAAACTGCAAAACAGTACTAACACAATTAGTAGAATACTGTCTATAATGCATGTGGAGTGTGAGGCACTGAGTAACGTATGCCGTTTCTTGTGTCCTGCTGCAGGTGAGCCGGACTTACTGTTCAGGAACATACCGGGCCGGACCCATGAGGCAAATCAGCTTGGTGGGAGCCGTGGACGAGGAAGTCGGGGACTACTTCCCAGAGTTCCTTGACATGCTGGAAGAGTCGCCCTTCCTCAAGGTAAGAGGAAGATCTAAAGGCTGTACTATGGAACCATTTTTCAGTCTAACTAGCTCACTCAGGCCTGATGAAGCCACCTGATAGGACCAAAACTCTAGATCCAGGCTAACTTCACACTGTTATGCTGAATACAGTATGTTGTTCTCAGGTCACACACTGTTATAACTCCATTGTTCATTTTTTATTGATGTAACATCTGCTCAATCTGTCATACCTTTGATAATGTTAATGCCACAAACATCTGATTTAAAACATCCCTTGAACATGTTGAAGCTTAATCTCACAGCTGTGTGTGTGTGTGTGTGTGTGTGTGTGTGACAACAGATGACCCTGCCGTGGGGAAGCCTGTCCAGTCTGAAGCTGGACTGTCGCTCTCAGAGTGACGATGGGCCCATCATGTGGGTGCGACCAGGAGAACAAATGGTCCCCACTGCTGACATGCCCAAGTCTCCTTTCAAACGACGCAGGTACAACCCCAAATTAAAAGGAAATGCATGACAACAGTTCCAGGTCAAAAAGATAAATAAATGATTGTTGTGCAGATTAATACATATCAGACTTTGCCTGTCTCATTAACCCTCCTCCCTCACTTTTTTGTGTCCAGGTCTATGAATGAGATAAAAAATCTGCACTACCTGCCGAGAGCCAGCGAGCCCAGAGAAGTTCTGTTTGAGGACCGGACTAAGGCCCATGCTGACCACGTAGGCCAGAGCTTTGACTGGCAGAGCACTGCCGCTGTGGGGGTGCTGAAGGCAGTGCAGTTTGGAGAATGGTGAGTGCTTTTGCTTTAATAAAGATATTGATTAAATGTGCATTTACTAAAATTCTACACATTATTATGGTGGTGTCTCTTTGCTATACTACATCCCTCCATGACATTGCCGTCTACAGCCTCTCTGTTGTTGTTCCAGCTTTTCTAAACCTTGTTTTCAAACTGCTGTTTGTAAATTAAACCTGCCTGCCACTTAATGAAGGTTGTAAGTGTTTTTGAACTATGAATAGTCATTTCAAGCAGCGAGTCGTGGAGGAGCTCTCAGCAGGCTACAGTTTGTCACAACCAGCGGCCCGGGGTTCATGTCGCAGTTAGGAGACAGGATGTGACGGAGGGGAAAGGGCAGTTAGGAGACGCCAGTGGTGTCAGTTTGATTTGAGTCTCACTAGACCTTCCAGTGGCTAAAAAGGGATTAGGCAGAGTAGCTATAATAATCTGAGATGGACAGTGTTAAAAACAGCCAAAGGACTTTATTCAGATTTATTGTGATGTTCTTCCTCCTGGATGTGTTAGCATCTAAAGCTAATGTGTTTGTTTTGGTAACATTAGCCACCTAGCATGGTCATGATTTTGTCTTTGTATTGAAATAATACTATTTTAATTTGGGAGTAATTTGAGCTTTGTGTAACATTAGTGCTTGTTGTCACATTAGCAGTAACCGGAGTGCTCTACTGGACTGCCGGATGTACTCAGTCTGCTAACGCTAGCTTCAGACTGGAGGCTACAGTTTGTCACAACCAGCGACCTGGGGTTCATGTCGCAGTTAGGAGACAGGATGTGACGGAGGGGAAAAGGCAGTTAGGAGACGCCAGTGGTGTCAGTTTGATTTGCGTCTCACTAGACCTTCCAGTGGCTAAAAAGGGATTAGGCAGAGTAGCTATAATAATAAGCATTAATGTTTGCAGTTACAACATCAGCATCTTGGCAATCTCTTACAGGAATAACCGACCTCGGATAACCAAAGATGTGGTGTGTTTCCATGCTGGGGACTTCAACGAAGTTGTCCAGAGACTGCAGCTGGACCTCTATGAGCCCCCAGTGTCTCAGGTGAGAACGGGACTTTTTGTATATCAGTGGGATGTGTGATTTGTTTGGTCATTGTACCACAGATGGCATACTATATACTGCTAAAGTTTTAACATGGAACCGCTGTGTATCTAGTGTGTCCAGTGGGTGGACGACGCCAAGCTCAACCAGCTGAGGAGGGAAGGCATCCGCTACGTCCGTGTCCAGCTGTGTGACGACGACATTTACTTCATCCCAAGGAACGTCATTCACCAGTTCAAGACGGTGTCTGCGGTTTGCAGCCTGGCCTGGCACATCCGCCTCAAACGGTACCATCCTGAGGCCGAGGAGGAGGAGCAGCAACCCAGTGATCTCAGCCCCACCTCAGGCCGAGTCTCTTTTTCCTCCCCTGCCAGGCCTGATGTAACGCCCTGCGTTAGACCGCCAGGTGACGGCATTCAAGGTGGGGTGGCCAAGACTGAAGAACCAGAGTTCCAGAGGCCAGCAACACCTCCCCGGGAGCCTCAGCCGGCACCTCCGCAACCCACCAAATCTGCTCATTTGCCCCCGACATACCAGGATCCTCACTTTTCCTTGGCACCTGTCCACTCTGCCTGCACACCTTCAGAAGAACCCACCATTCCAAAAGCCTTTGGCCACACTGCAGAGTTCTCAAAATGACCTTTGTGCCCCACCCCCATCCTCTCTCTGTGCACTGTGGGAGGGGCTCACGTGAAGGAATTTGAGACTAAAACTGACGTCGGTGTCAATCAGGAAGCCTTTCACCTCAAATTATTCTCCACGCTTTTTTAAATCTTTAAATGTTGGCTCAAATTTTACCAATGCTTTTTCAGTTAAAGTATATTGTTTAATGAGATGATGTAAAACTTTTTTTTTTTAAATTATTATTCGGTCGCCCCTAAACTGGAGCACTCTGCTGTCTTATTTAAAAAGTGTATATGGTGTAAAAAAAAATTTATTTTTAGACTGACGATGTAAGTTGCCACACTTACTGTTAGAAACAGATTTTTAATTCATGTTCCAGGCTCAGCTGTTAATTTTTGGCAGAATTACTTGACCTGAAGTCACAAGTGCAGGTGGACTGCTTGTTTACCTACAATATGATTATTCTGAAAGCATGACGCTGACATCACACTGCTTTATTAGTGTGAGTGATGCAGACATAATCTCTAATCTCATATAATAATCTGAAGATGTTGGGTTTTATAGAACGAAGACATTGTCGGTTGTCTACGAAGGGTAGCCAGGTCTTTTTCATAAAACTCAGAAGCTCAGCACATATTAGAATTCATGGATTGGCCACAACCAGTAAACATAAAAAAAAAAATCATTTGCTTTTTATTTTGAAAAACCTTTCATATAAATTGAGGAAGAGATTTTCCTTTATTTTGAAACTGAGTGTAATTATGCTACAAGCACTTACAAGTTCTTTGTTAGCTTCACGGCTGTGTTAGTCTTTATTTAAATGTTTTATACATTGTCCTTTTTCTTGCTGTTGATACAGTTTTGATATTTTATTTATTTTCTTAAGATGAAAATTAACATATGATCACAGGTTTATAACCAATGATGAATATTTAAAGTTGTGATCTAATTATAGGACCACCTCTAGATGACATTGGAATTACAGCTATTGCATTTAGCAATAAGAGTGGGGTTTTTTTCTGTAGGTGTGGAATACGTCTTCAGACTTTATGTAAATATGTTGTCGTACAGTAGCTGAGAATATGTGAATGCTGTCAGTGCACTCGTTCTTCATTTGATTCAAGTTCATTCACACCTTTAGTTTTAGCTGTAATATCACTAGGTTGTAGAGGGTTACTGTGGTTGTGTACACTTTTCTG
>NW_018128074.1:114415-152300 GCF_001952655.1 Monopterus albus
ATGAGGTTCTAGGAAAGCTGCCCCCCCCCCCCCCCCACTCATTATGCAACTGCATCCTCCCATAAACAAAGATAGACCTGGCCGATCAAGCTCATGTTTTGTTCTCTTTGGCAATGTTTCACCAGCAAATCATGGCATTAGCTGCCCGTTTTGTACCTGTCTGGAAAAAGCAGTCTTCTGTTAAGGGGTGGTATTGTGTCATATCAAGGCTGTTTTCCACGGAAGTCTGGAAAAAGCAGTCTTCTGTTAAGGAAATGAGTGACACTGACTGCCTTTACATGCACTTAAGTAAGCAGGTCACCTTGCTGATAATTGTCTGTTTACACCAGTGACAGTTTCCTGGTTTTCTCCAGTCACATGCGCACAAGTGACCTTGGAACTTGACTTTTGCACATGTGCTCTTGGTGAAAGCTAATTAGAAACCTGGTTACATGCATACATGGCAGAAAAAATGGCATTCTCCGGGAGAAACCTACCTTGGGAAATCAGGATTCCCTAATCCCCTACCCCGATTATGGAAACCAGGTTTCCTGTTTACATGACAGATAAGAAATCCACTTTCTTGGGAAAACTGAATGTAACCTGGTTACTTAAAGATGGGGTTGGTGATTCTGGAAAACCCAAAAAGAGGAAGCTAGAATTTGAAAGTAGACAACTGAAAATCCCACCCTATCATTTTGACTTCTTTCCAAAGCCACTCCCCCGAAACACAATGTGCACTGCAACGCACACTGCCTGACTACTACAGATTTCGGTACAGTAACAACTATTAAAACATTGCAACACCCTGTGGGAGACTCTTGGCTCGTGCATTGAGTTCAAGGGTAAAGTGAGAGCAAGTAGGAGGTTAGGCTGCCAAGCAGATAGGCCGTCCATTTGTTTTTCCTGGTCAGGGCTCCTTTCAGCCCTGTAGCTGCCACAGATGGCCTTTTTTTCTTTATGTTGTCAGTGCATTTAATGTGTTCATTGTCATTGGGATGAAAAAAAATCAAGCTATGTAACAAAAAATGCTTCTGGAAGGAATCACCAGCCCTCTCCTTAAGTAGATGTAAAAGCAGTCACTGCCTTTGCTCCACCACTGACTATGTCTTAGTGCCTTGTTACTCTGTACAGTTAGCCTCATTTCAAACTGAGAGGTTGATTTCTTGGTGAGTAGAGAGCCAGAACGGGGATTGGACAGGCAGCCGCGGTGTACAGTGGCTTCAGAGAGTTTTCAGACTTCTTCACTTTTTCACACTTTATTGTTTTTAAGTGGATAAAATTGCCATTTTTTCTAATTCAGGCTATACTCAATAAATCATAATGACAAAGTGAAAACATGATTTTAGAAATATTATCAATTTATTGCTGGAGCACTCCACACTGTGGTCCAGTGCCTCCTCATTTGCTTTAATCTTGAGATGTGTCTAGAACTTGACTGGTGAACAGCTTAGAAAGGCGCACACCTGTGTGTGTTTAAGGTCCCACAGTTCACACTGCATGTCATGACCAAAATCAAGCCAAGAAATCCAGTAGATCAGGGTAAGGGATATAAAATCATTTTTAAAGGAGCACAGAAATGAAGGACGTTTGGATCCATCAGTCCACCCAAAGTGACTGACTGGACAAAAAAGGGCCTTGGTCAGAGACATGACCAAGGAGCCAACTGCCACCCTGCTGAGATGGGTGAACATCTCAGTAGCTCTCCATCAGTCACTGCTTTATGGTGGGGTGGCTAGACAGAAGACACCCGGGGTACGTTCAGACAACGTGCTGATGTGACTCACATCTGATCTTTTTTTTGGATGTGTCAACAAACCAAATTGGATTTTATTCATTTGAGATCTGGACCACTTCCATGTGGTCCTAGATCTGATTCAAATTCAATCTCTGACCATGTGACCACGGTCAGACTGGAATTCATGTGTTTTTTTTTTACCAGTCTCCTGCCTCTGCGCATATTGCCTGTTGTCATCATTCAGTGTTGGCTCCTCTTACACTGCTTAGAAAAAACATAAAGGAGACCAACAACAACAACATGAGTCACTGAAGAAACAAGGATGTTGAACATTTGTTGAATATTTATAGAGGAAATTCTGATCAACCCACACTGGAAGGAACATACCATTTTTTGAGGGAATTGCATAATATTACTGTCGCATAAATGAGGCTACATTTCAGTTGCATGTGTGGCAGTTTTGGCGCTCCACGCTGTTCATACTGGATTCAGATAAATATCACTTGCAAACATGAATGTGAACCATGAACAGAGAAGGATCATCCATCCACCCATTATCTATACCGCTTATCCCTGAACAGGGTCACGAGGGGCTGGAGCCAATCCCAGCTGACACTGGGCGACTGGGTGAGAGGCGGGGGCCACCCCAGACAGGGCGCCAGTCTATGACATGGCTGACATGTAGACAAACAACCACACATACCCACACTCATACTCATGTGGGAGGAAGCTGGAGTACCCGGAGAGAACCCGCGCAGGCACAGGGAGAACATGCAGACTCCACACAGAAAGGCCCCGGGTCGAGGGGCTTGAACCCTTCTTGCTGTGAGGCGACAGTGCTAACCGCCGGGTCACGGTGCCGCCCCAGAAAAAGATCAGATCTGACAAATAGATCAGAATAGAGGATTACAGCCTGTCATGTGAACGCAGTGTTTGAGTACAAGACAAATGACAGGCGCTTGGGGTGTGTTACACTGCATTCAAAGAATTCTGAGAACATGTAGAAGATTCTCTGGTCTGTTGAGTCAAAAACCAAACTCTGGTGAACACCAGGCACTGCTAACACCATCATACCACTGGGGGGCTTCTCAGCAGCAGGGACTGTGACACTGGTGAGACCTGAGAGAAGGATAGATGCAGCCACATACAGAGCTCCTTGAAGAACACATGCTTCAGAGTGCATGTTATCACTTTGTCATCATGGGCTCCTTAGTCTAAACTGATGGGCAGAAATCACTTTTTTTCATTTAAAATTAAATATACAACACAGCTGCAAAACGTAAAAAGGTCTGAGTAACCTTTTAAGCCATTATCTTTTTTATGTTATAAAAATTATGCTTTTTGATTTAAACATCTACATGTCACCTGGAAGTAACCAACTACTGCATCGTTCTGTAATTAAAAATTACAATTAGATCCTGTGCAGGAAGCAGACGGCCCTTTGTCAAAAATATGGCTGTGCTAGGGTCTTGGCTTACTAAATCAGTGTAGAAATAAATTGACAGTTCCAGCACTGTCACATCAGCCTTTTGGCATAATTGTTGTAAAGCTCTGTGTTCTAGACCAGTGATTGCTGTTGTTAATGTTTGTACCGAGACCTTTTTAATCATTTTTGTTTGTTACCTGGGTGATAAGTTACAGACAATAGATGTCTGGTACCAGTGTGGTTCAGTCTTGTTAAGTAGAAAAATGCAATGAGAATGCATAGACTTTCTATATTTTTAATAAATAATTCCCTGTGTAACCACTATAACAAAGTTTACAGCTACATCATACATCACATTCACTGTACCGTTACATATCATGTTGATGATGATTTTAAAAGTTAATGCTTCTAAAATCAGTTAAAACCTACAAGATGATTGGCTGAATTATTACATACTATAGAGAGAAAGGTACAGGACACACACAATGCATTGCAGCCTGTCTTCATAATACAAAAAGTGATGTTCTTATGAACTAGATGGAATGATATACTAATTATTTTCTCATTGCATGACAAAAGCACAAACACACACATGCACAACAAAGTATATTCCTCATACACCAACTTTATCAGCATTGCTTTCAGCATAAAAAAAAAGAAGTGCAAAACTTCTCACTGCAGACATCTCATTTCTTCAAGCAAATTATTCTACAGACTGACAGTCCTGAGTTTTTCATTTGACATTCAAGCCTTTGGTCCAAGTAAGTGTCCATTTTGTCGGCACTGGTTCAGTGATAATGAACAACACTAGCTGATGTATAGTACAAAATGTATTAGAGCTAGTGATGAGGCACTTCCTGTTTCTTCTCTGCTGAGGGTGCTACTGTGTGAGACAAAGGAAATCAGCCTTCAGTGCTTTTCTTCAAGGGATTCTCGAAAAGCGTCAAACCCAACTCTCAGGATAATTCCTCGGGCCTTTCGGCTTTCTAAATCGGTTCCCAAATCCTGTCAAAGCAGAAAATTGTGTTGAAGTGGACCAAATATGTAAATGTTATAAACGAGTACTAGATGCAGGCCTACCAAATTTGAATATGGAAGATGAGGAACCATATGCTGGAGATTGTAGTCCAGATTGAGTAGGAGGTGGTGGAAGGCCAGTCTTAGCTGATAATATAGCAGACATGTTAGTCCTTCTACCCTTTATGCATTTATTGAGCAATATTTTACATCAACTTTACTTACGTTTACATTTGTGTCTAAAAAGCTTCAGACTCTGGACAAAGAAAACAAAAACACAGGTTTGGCTGTGTACTCTTTCAAATTTGATGCAAATGCTGCATGAACTAGCTCTGTGTGGCGTTTCTGTTACCTTTGTTCTGGACATGCCCTTCTCATTGCTTTTGTTTGATTTGCTTCCAGATGGCTCAGCGTTCAGGGATGACCTGCGGCTCACATCCTGATGTCCTACTTGTGCTGATGAACACAGAAACAGATAGCAAATGAAATTGCTTTCCTCATCTGACAGTTGTCTTGATGATTCCCATTTTCCATGTGCCTGTCACAGCAAATATCTGTGGTAAAGAATCTATTATAAACTCATAAGATTCACTACAGCCTTCAAAGTGTGTAGCATAATGTTTTTCAAACGACAGTCATTTATTTGATAAAGCCTGTTCACGTGTTTATTAATAGCATTATGTGTGAGAAAGTCTTGTGTATAGTGTGCAGCCCGTTCAGCATTTGAAACAACTCACCACTTCCTCCTCCTGACAAGGAAGTGGAGTGAGCTGCGGAACCACAGCGAGGGGCTCTGCAGCAGAAACACAATTATACTGTAGATACAAATGTCTGTTGTAAAAGATGTGGTATAGATTACTTGTGAAAACACTATTTGTTCACTTAACTACACTGCTACACTAAAGGACTAACAACAGATCAAATGAAAAGACCAAAAACCAGCAGTGAACCGATACTGATAAATGCTGTCTGTGAAACAAATCCCTTTGTCCCATATTGAGCCACGTTGTCGCACTAGGTGTAACTTTCTTTTATTGTGATCAACTTGAGCTCCACAGTTAAACTCACAAACACAATTCTGCTTCTGTAAATACTCACACATGCAGTCCTACTGAGTAGCAGCTGATTTAAAAAAAAAATTGAAGTATAAGATTTTCTGTACATCTACCACAGGAACAAATGGGTTTGAACCACAGGCAGAATACGGAAGTGGGAAAGTATTAACAAACTGATGCTGCCGGTTTGGGTCTTTTCGTAGAATTTGTTTACGGTGTAGAAATATAGACCAGTGCCTTCTCCTGTATCTGCCAGGCCAAGAAAAGTGACAGGAGTCTCTAACAGAAATAGCTTACCTTGTCTTGAACTTGTAGTTCGAACACTCTGGAGGGAACATTACAAAAATGTGAATGTCCTAACAAATAGAAACTGGAGCAGCAGAGAATAAGAAATGAATCAGTGAATATTTTGTGTGCTTTCTGTTTCCTGGACCATTGGTCATTACCTTACTCCTGCTCATGACAACGTCGAGGAAGTTCCTGGACTGGGAATCACCAGCCCACTCATGTGAGTTGTATGGTTTCGGTGAGGGCTGTGGGCACGGGGCAGTTCTCTCATGAACTGTTGGGAAAGAGCAGAGTCAACAAAACAGCATTTGGACAACAAAAACTGCTGCATAAGATTAATTGTGTCTCTGTTGTAGGAAAGAAGATGATACACTCACTCTCTTCTGTGCTGAGGATGAAGGACTCGGGGGTTCTGCCAGGAAGTGGAGGATTCAGGCTGTTCTCAGCTGCTCATTCAGGTATAAACGTCAGTATTTCATTATTATTATTAAGAATCTGTTATGTTGCCTACTGATTTTTTGTAAAGTGTTTTTTGTTTTTTTTTGTTGCTCTTTTATAAACTTTCTCTTGAATGACATACAAATGTTTGTTGTGTTTGTTTTGTGCTAAGGACAATCTCAAAGCAAAGATCATAATGTAGCACTGGGGGCAGAAAGACCTAGGGTGAGTTGACGGGGAGACACCTGGCAGGATCCCCCATGGTCGCCCACGGGGCAGGATGTAGATGGTTCAGGGTTTTGACGGGGTTCAGTGTGTGTATGCCTGTGTTCCGGCTGATGGTGTAGTTACCAGAGTGTGTGTGTGAAAAGAAAAAAGAAAAAGGCAACTTCTGTCTCCAGCGTCTTCCTCAAGATAGCCTGCATTACGAGCTATAAGTGCATCATTCAGCCTGGTCAGCTTACCTTGAGAAAGCAGCGGAGTAATCAGTGGGTCCAGAGGTGGATAGAGAGGATGGAAGTTTGATGTAGCATTTGGTGCTAGATGAAGATGTGGTACTGGTGCTAAAGATATCACAATAAAATAATTATTGGTGCACACTGTGATATCTTGGGCATCTAAAATTGTTCTAGTATTTATTATACTGCATGTATCTCACCTGTGAAGGTCATTTTCACTTTCAGACTCTACAAGAAAGAGAAGGTGCTGTGTCATGCCACTTTCAAAGCTCTCACAGTCTATGATGGTATGTTTATACAGAAGGATTTCAGACTCTCATCAGCACATGTGTAGCTCTCTGGTTAGCTGAAGTCATGAATGTAAACTCTCCTAACACGTTAGGGTTTGGTTTAGACATGTATCATCCACACTGGTAATTAAGATGTCTGTCAACCAGTCGGCTGACATCATGCGCACAAGTAATATACTAAGTATCAGTAATTTATCATTCGAGTGTTCATGATGTAAGTATACCTTACTCCTCAACCACGGTTTGAGCTCATTTTGAGATGCAGCTGGCTCAGAGTTACCGGACCACTCTGAAGACATTCCTATTCTGCTCAGGTTCAGTGTCGGCATGACCTCTACATTCTGATCCCCAGCAGCTGAATGGCAAGCAAGAAAAATTCAGATCATTATTACAAGTTTAAGTAAAACAATACACATATATACACCACACAGTTAATTCTTCTTGTCTGTATTATCTATTTATGATATTAGTGGCTCACCTTCAGTAGCCAACTCGTATGACTCTGGGGTTCTCTCTGGGAGTGGGGGAGCAGGTGACGGGGGGCTGCCTTAGAGTATGGAAATAAGGATGAGTTTTTTTCTGAATTGTTCTGTAATTAAACTTTTAAAGGATGAGGCCGGTCTTTTCCTATAGCACGGGCCTTTCCTTTATTATCACTGTTGGCATAGCCTGCTGTTCCACTCAGCCATAAAAATGGCTTTCAGCAATAAATGTAAGCATCTTTTAAGCAAATGTGTTTGGAACACAGTCCCAGTGTTCTCCCGCATTTGCCCTTAAACTGTAGGTTACTCTTACTTAAAATGATTTACCATTTAATCCTCCACAGACCAATCACAAAGTGAAAACAGACAGCCTCACTAAAATTGCCTCGATTCCACACGACCATACACTGTGTTGCAGCAGCTATCTAAAATAACAATCAGCCGCTGAGAGGGAGAGCAGGGAGGTCTGTCTTACACGCGTTGTCCAAACAAACTTAACTCTGTAACTATGTTTGGTTGTTTACTGAAGAAGCAAACAATCATCTGACAAGTCAGTCATAATGTGAAACATGCGGCTGGACAAAAATCCCCACAACATTGTGGTCAACAGAAAATTGGGCTCCCATCTTGTCTCCTTCTCACACCGAACTGCCAAACAACCAGTGCACAGGTGATATTAATTAATCCGTCCCAGAAGAACAGGAACCAGGCTGATGCTAACCTGGGTTGGTCTACAAAAAAAACGTCATCCCTACAGCACGCTATAGAAAATGACCGGCCTTATCCTTTAACGATGATGGTACTAGTCATCTTCAGACATGCAGAATAGCGTCCCTGACTGAGCCATCACAGGTATTTTAGAATTTCAAACATTTTCTCACCTTGAAACTCCCTGACAGCCTCAGCAGCAGCATTAGATGGTATAACAACCTTCAACCTTTTATCTGAATACTCTAAAAGACAAAATTATAACATGTCGAAACACTTTTAGGTCAAGGACATATTTGCACATCTCAGGTAACAGGGATACCCTGTGTGCTTTCTTCTTGGATGAATAGAAGCAGAAAACAGAAATTCATACAATAATTGTGACAGTTAGGAGTGTGCTCCGAGTAGCCTTACAGAAGCTAATGGCTTATATTCTAGACTTTTACCCTGAGAAGGCTGAGCTGTATTCACTGCCAGTTCATAGGATTCAGGGGTGCGTTCGGGTAGTGGAGGAGGTGGGTCCTCATCTGTAAGAGCTTCCACAGTACCTACAAAATACACATCAATGAATACAAATATGTGCAAAATTCAATTCTATTACTCTGTTGTCTGTGTTGTTTGTCTTTGAGACTAACATGCACACACAAGCACAGATAAGATAGTTTACCTGAGACAAGAGGAGTAAGATCCTGAATCTGGTCATTCGGAAACAGCAAGGGTGTGTTGAAGATAGGGCTAACTGTCCATTGTTTGGTGTCTTCAGCCGAGTCCATGGGTGCTTCCTCTGATGAAGGCGAGCTCATAGGAGTGTCAAAGTAGGGGTCCTCCACCATCAAACAAATGGCTTCTGTCACAACTGGTGCAGGTGCAGGGTTCAGTAATGGCATGTCATCATCTTTCTGTGTCCTCTCCTCTGCTGCAGGGGCTATCTGGCTGGTATGGGTGAGTGAGCTCCTGGGCCCCTCCTGCAGGTCCCCCGTGGTGAACAGAGTACCAGGAAAGGTCTGGGGTGGGTACTGTTGTTTCTGGTCCAGCTGCTTGTCCTTGGTACTCAAGGAAGGCAAAGGTGTGTGGTACTGTGGTAAAACATCCCTCTCCTCATCCAGAAGGTGCTGGAACTGTGGCAGCAAATCCAGCTCCTCACTCAGGTCAGTGTGAGGTGTGGTAGAGGACGGGATCTTTGTCACCTGACCAGGTTAAAAATAGCATGAGTCACAACTGCTTTTGATAAATGAAGAACATTTAATGTAAATGCATTAATGCTAATCAAATTCTGTCTGATTCATATTTAGCACAGTGTGTGTGTGTGTAATATACAGTATGTAAATTCTGAAGCCCTTACAGCCTGAATTTCCATTTACTGCAGATCATGTGACTGTTTTATGTTAATCACATGTTACTGAAACCACAACAAAGCCTGCCACAGCTGTTGTTTTTGCTTTGTTGATCATGATACTTGTTAGTTGGTGTTGGCAGAGGATGTTTTACATTTCCATTGTTTCTATACAGTCTGGCTCATTCACAAGGGTGTACTACTGGTTGCTCACCTCATTTCTGCAGATCTGTGCATCCATGGACTGCAAATATCTCTGAAACAGTAACTTGATGGTTTGGTAGACCAGCTCGTATTGTTCCTGAGGTTAAACAACAAAAAGCTGCTCTGTTAGGTGACATGGCCCTGGAGCATGATGCACAAAACACAAACCCTCAAAAGATCTTTGAAAGAACCAAACAAATGACATAGTAGTAGATTTATTACAGGCTTTGTTCCAAAAAACAAAAATACAGTAATTACCTTGGTTTGAACCACGGAGGGCCGCTGGGTTCGCATGTTTTGAACCAAACTGAAGATACTAAAACCTTGAGTGATCATCTAAGAACAAGCACACAAAAGTAGAATACAAATTGGATCATCTACTGTTAAATTAATCTGTCATAGGGAAAATAATGCATGAAAAGTATAAGAGTAGGAATATGTCACCTGCTTCTTCAGGAGGTTCCAAGTATAGTCGATGACACACAGGACTCCTGTTCTACCACAGCCAGCACTGCAATCCCAGCAGCAAAAAGTCACATTTCAACCAATATTAACTACGTAGCAATTCTACATGATTACTCATATATTATCAGTTATGGAAGAGCTAGAAGGAGGCATCAGACAGGCTGGTATTTGAACTCATCTGACTCTCTAAGTAGATTTAATGCTAACAGACATTTCCAGCTCCTAAAGGTCCATCAATACACTTCTGCGACAGACAAGATTTGATAAGGTAAAGGCTGTAGTGATGGTGTTGAGTTGTACTGCAGTTTGATATGAGAGGATGATGATACAAAAGGAAGGAGAACAAAATCACACTTTAAAAAAAATGTTTTCAGCAGCAGTAAAGCATGAACCCCCCCCCCCCCCATGCACACACAGTAAGAAGTGCTGTAACTGGTGTGTAGGTTGAATCTGCCAGTGACTCAACATTCCATTTCTAACACGTTCTCAAAAAGGTGTGGGTATGTCTATGTATGCTTTCATGTCACGTTTGTCTGCAGTACTTAGTTACTTAATATCAGTACAGTTTGTTTCATTAGTCATAAAAATAACATGGAAACATCTTTAGTTGACACATGTAAAATGACAAAACCATCAGTTCCTTTTTATGTACCTCAGTAACTAATTTAAGAGTCTTTGTGCATTATGCATATTTCCGTTTCTGTTCCAAACTAAAGAGAAAAATAGAAAGCACATAAACCAAAGTGTTGCAGAGTCAACAATGTCATAACTGAGCTACATTTATTATCCAGCAAACTTCAAACAATTCCCACCTCCACCTCCTACCCTCCATAACAATCTATTTACACTCATTGACAGAAAGATGTTCATTCCTTCCCCCGGCTGACAAGCACAGGCCATACACATATGGCTGGGTGTGTTGATTGATGTACAGTAAGTCACAGTTCTTCTACTTAATTCTGTTTATGTGTAGCCTTCAGTAAAAGGGTAATGTGGGTTTTAACTGAGCCAAGGGGGAATGCCCACACATACATTAAAACCTAGTTGGTTGAAGACTAACCACCTACACACATTTCCTCGTAAGGAAAGCGAAGAGGTGCCTAACCTTTAAGGTCTAAAGTAGGGGACACATACATACTGCCCACAGACAATACGTTCCCATAGTAACCACTCAATCACAACCACAAGTGTGATTCTTTAGTGTCACTTTTTGTTTTCACATCTTAGAACAGAACTGAGACATACACTGTTATAGTTCATCTTCTGATAACAAAACAAGGCCTGTCTGTCCAATAACTCCAGTAGTAGTCATAATAAACTTTATTTGTACAGCACCTTTCATACATGGATACATGGGATGCAGCTCAAAGTGCTTTACAAATAAAATACAGTAAAGTAAATACAAGTTTTTATTAAATAAGCAAGGTAACAAGAAACTCATTTAAAGTAAAATTTTTAAAAAGATAAGTCATGCTTCTTAAATGATTTTACATAGGTATTTATAGACATGTTCAACTGTTTTGGTCAATAATAAAAAAAAATTGCCTCTCTCTTGTCTTTGTCTGAACTGTTGGTACATTTGATGGTGTAGTGTCTGATGTCCTAAGGCAGCAGCTATGAGTTTATGAAAAAGAGAGTCAACCATGTATGAAGGTGCTAAATCATTCAGCCTTGTAAAGTAGTAATGAAATTTAAAACTGAGCCAATGCACAGTAAAGATGCTAAAATGGAAGTGATGTTCACTGGCAGCTGCACAACGTTATTCATCCCATTAAAAAAGTTTTAAAAGAGTCCAGATGAGAGAAGACCAAAGCATCAAGCGCTGTCTTTGCACCACAAAGTGCAAGATATGGTCTGACTTTTACTAAATTCTAAGGTGAAAAAATATTAGTGACACTGTTATTTCTTATAGCAAACAATTTATAATGCTGTTAAGAGTTTTGCCTGTTTTGTAAACCTGTTTTGTAAGGCTGCACATAATGTCTTTCTTTGATTCAGCCCCAACAATGATAACTTATTTTTTGTCCATATTTAATTTGAAATAGTTGTCATCCTGTAATACAGTACTTGTGTAAATTCTTTCTTTCTTTCTCAGAGGTTGCAGCACTGGAAATAATTTATCACACTCAAATGATGAGGTAGCCACTTTCTAGATCTGTTGCCTGAGAGATATCGCCATATATACTGTATGTCCCTAAACAACAAGATGTGAACAAAGGTTACAGCATAGAGGTAAAGGTACCATGACACACTACATGGCAGTGGGTAGATGGTAACAAGATGCCTCATGGTTTGCCTACCACCATAAAGCATAAAAACAATAAAAATGAAGGTAACCACAACAACATATGGGGAAATAGAAGCATCACCACCAAACAGATCACTGAGTAGTAGAAGTAAAGGGAACTAGTTTGCCATAGGATCAACAGACCAGAAAAGAAACTGGCAAAGCAAGACAAATATAATCCTTGGTCCAACAAAAACATGGTGACAAGAAGCAGAGCAGTGGCTAGGATTTCTGATCAGACTTAGTTTCCATGTGCTTTATTTCAAATGTAATATCATTTTAACACTGATTTCTATATGCATTGGTTACCACTTAAAAGTGGCGGTTAGGTGTGGGAATTATTTTTAATTCCCACACTTTTCCATACATATTTCTGTCACATAAGGCTGTGATTCAGTATCCTAAGCAGGGGTGTACACAACACTACGTTACACAAAGTACCTCATAGTATAGCATAAGCATATTGTTTTTATCACAATGTTCACACAAAGAGTGACAACATTTATTGCCATTACATACTTATGGTTACTCATCAGTTTATTATCTTGCCAGTATATATCCTGACTCATAATCAACAAAGCTAAGTTGGACACCTTATTGTTGGTTTTTCCTCTGATTTGCCACTTAGCAGTCACCAGACTGTATTTTAGGTGAACGTATTCAGATTGTTGACTGCCTATGTTGTACCATTGCGTAAAAGGAAGACTCTGAAATGAATTTTGATGATTTTCACCCTATATCTAAACTATCCTGTCTGGCTATATAATATTGGAGAGGCTTCTTAATAATCAGGTAAAGAATTTTTAAACTAGTAACTGTATTCTGAATCCATGTCAGTCTGGCTTTAGACCTGGTCATAGCACAGTGACAAAGGCCTCAAAGGTTGCTGGTGATACTACATGGGCTTTGGATAGAAAATTAGATTGTGTTGCTCTTTTTATCGACTAATCCAAAGCTTTTGATTCTGTGGATGACAACGTTCTTTTGCAAAAACTGGGCCATATTGGATTTGATGAGAAGTCATGTAATTGGTTTAGAAATTATTTGTCTGATAGATCAAAAGCTGTTGTAGTAGATTGTTTTAAGTCTAATTTTATGGATATTTTTAAAGAAGTCTCACAAGGATCCATTTTATTTACTACTTTTATTAATGATGTAGGATCCAAAGTAATCTGCATTTATATGCAGATGACACCACCATTTATACAGTGGCCCCCTCCACTGATCTGGCTTTTCAGCGTTTGCAGTCTGATTTTAATATTGTTCAGTATCAGCTTCTTGATTTTAAACTAACAAATATCTTACAACAAAGTATATGATTTCTACTAAAACACAATATCAAATTGATAATTAAAATTTAATTATAGCTACAATGAATGGAGCTGTCATTAACAAAGTCTCGGAATATAAATATCTTGACTTTTGGTCAGATGACAAGCTGAATTTTCCATTGCATGTTGAGAAGTTAACTACTTCATTTAAGCCTAGACTTTCATTTCTGTATAGAAAGAAATTTTGGTTTAATGAGTGTCACATGAGGCAACTGGTACAAGCAACACTTTTATCTGTAATAGACTATGAGAATATAATTTATATCCATGCCTCTGCTGAATTTCAAGCCATGTTGTTGTATAGTGTGAGAATAGGAGTGGACTAAGTATAGAGCCTTGAGGAACACTATATGAAATGTGATGAGTATTACAATTGCAAAAAAACTTCCCATTTAAAAGACTTAACAGAATTTCAAAGTAATTGTTTTAATTAATCTATCAGTACAGTGTGATAAATTTTAACAAAATGAGAATAAGCAAGTCAGAGGCATTACAGAAAACAGCACTTCCTCTTAAGTCAGAATTTTACAAAGGTAGTTTGTGTGCTGTAACACACAAACACACACAATTCCAGAAGCCTAATTTTATGATCACTAGGGAAGTTGTCAAATGGTTTCTGTACTGCTTTTTATAAAATTTTCCTGACATAATATTTCAAACAGGCCTGAAATTATTCAAAATCAGGTTTTAGAATTAAAGGCATCCAGTGGTGTTATGAACCAGCACAATGGAAATGGACTCAAGACATTTGGTAAACCTTAAGGATACACACGATACATTTTTGTGAAAAAAAAATGAATGTATTAGAACTTAGAGGTGAAATTCTTGGACTGGCGCAAGACGGACGAAAGCGAAAGCTTTAACCTCTAAGTTCTATAAGGATGTCTGACTGACCTGCAGTGAATGCAAATAGGGATGTCATCATGGGCCTGATAGGAACGCATTTCATGCAACATTTCCAGAATAGGAGGTATAGAGTCTGGTACACCGTGATCTGGCCAGTTGAAATAGTGTAGCTGTTTCAACGTTTGACTGTGCTGGAAAAAAATGTAAGCATTGCAGACAATTACAAAGCATGTCTTTTTCCAAAGCACATTTAATAACAATATCATATGAGTTTAAGGTGAACACATTTTCAACACTTGCTACTGTATACATCATTGCTAAAAACAAAGATATACAGAAACCAAATAATTTTGATAGATGTTAGTAAATTCCATTTCTAACATGTAAAATATGACCACATTAAATTCGAGATATTAAAAGCTACGTGTAGTCTTTGTAGCAGCTGCTTGTCTGAGGAGAATTATCTTGACAGTTATTCTCACAGTCATGGTATAAATAATACTTACATTTTGATACGTCATCCTTAACATCCTTATCAAATAATCTCCTTTACTTTCCTCAGAATCCTGTAAGACAAAACCAGCAGTGCATCCTTAAGCTGAGAACCTCTATGAATGTATTCATGTTTTATTAATAATAGAATAATTAAGAGTTGCATGAGACAGGTGTCATGTAATAAAAAAAAAAATCAGCATATGTTATAATTCAGTTCTAGGAAGCTGTTAAAGTAGGAGGTATGAATGTGAGAATAAAAATACATACACAGTAAACTTTAAAAGGCTCACAAACAAATGGTTGTTCATGTTGCAGTGGCCAGTAGCGCTCACACTTTTTCTACAAAAAAAGTACAAAATTTTAGATTTGACACAATAAAAATGCAATAAATCTACCTGTTACATCAACACATGCAGTGAACTAGTGCAGTGAATTGTAAGACCATACAAAGCTGAAAGCAAATGCACACATAATATGCAAATGTGTTGATGGCAAACTATGGGACACACAAAAGATCTGTGTACACCATTTCATGTTACCTTTCCCATTTCAAACTCTCGACAGGCCATCACTACAACCTAGAGTCAAACAAGACAATGAGAGATGTAATATTCCAAAGAGCAACAAAACTCTTAGTGTGTACACAGATGACAGGTGGGTCATACTGTACCTTTATGTTGTACTCCCAAAGCATTCTCAAGAAATCCAGTACTGTGTGGGCCAGAGGACCCTGAGTAGCAATGTAGGCCCTTGAACCTGACACTCCCTGTAGAGAAGAAACAGCGTATAGTCAAGCCAATGTACAAATACCTAGTTCAGTTCCATTCAGTTCAATTCAATTATTACCTAGTTACATCTATGCAAAGGCAATTTAAAAAATCTCCTCACAAGGACACTGTTAATATACCTTGATAAAATTGGCGTTGATGTAGTCTGTATCATTTTTAGTCGTACTGAGAGTGAGCTTTACTCTGCTGTGGTCAACTAAAAGGTGAGAAAGACATAGTTAATATATGAAACTCGAGTCAGTGACTCTGCTGTGCCTTTTCACAGCTTTTTGGCAAAATAAAGAATAAACAGAAATAGAAATGTCATTTTTCTTTGCTACTAGATTGCTGTCTGATATCAATTTTAAGAAATGTGCTTAAAAAATACATCAAGTACCACATTATGATTAACCTGGTAGAACATACGATAACATATTAATAATCTGCAGTGTTTTTTAGGTCATGCGTTACCACTTTAGGCAATTTCACATTATCATACACATAAAAATGACTTTGCAGACTATATGCTATGAATTAAAAAGGCATCGTTTCATAGCGATCTCTCATCTGCTCTTATACATAATTATATTTGTCATTTTACGCGGACATCTAAATCAAACTACATTTTTCACAGATCTGCCTTGCACAGAACTTACAGGGAACAATGTCCTTATATCGGTTCTTCTTGATATTCTCTTGCTTGTCTGCTGTCTTGGTGGGGTAGGACTTGTCAGCACGGTACTTATTTGACTGGCTTTTCAACCTCTGAAAAACATGAAGGACATTGAATCCAACTACATAGAATTCAACCATAGCAAGTGAATGTTCTCATTGTTTTGTCTTTCATTTTTCTAACTTGATATGTCAAACAGGAACAACACACATACATGCAGCTGATGAATAAAGTTGCCTGTACTGCATACCTGTAGTGGGTAAAATGTCATCTTCATGAAGGTTAATGTTCTGTCTTGTTGCACCTATGTCAGAGCTATAGTTTCAACTCTATGATAATTATTTGTTCTTATTTTGTCTTAGATCACCTAACATTATAAATTGTTCCCTGTATTTAACAGCTTGTTTTCTTTGTGGACTCAACTGTGGTGTGTTTATAATGTTGTAACATGTCGTAGAGTGTCTTGGATTACACTGAAGTGTGTAAACACTTAAATTAGGTTTGTGCAACATTTAAAATTCATAATCAGTGTAAGGCAAGAAGCATCAAAGCAATAGGAGGTTCAACAAATATGTAGTGTTTCTTTAGAGCATAATACATTTTAGTTTTTACTTAATTGGAAAAAGAACCTTTAAACCATGGATGGTTTCAGCTCGTACTCGACCACTTTTATCACCACCTTACTGCTACAACACAAATCATTGATAGCTGCAACACATCTGATTTATTAAAATATTTTAGGGGGCATTTTTGGCAGCCTTTTTGTAGCTGCAAAGTTTTACAGGCGACTCAGAGGAAAACAACGGGGCACATGGCAGGCAACTGAACACTGGTCACATATGGTGATTCAGCCCTGGATGACCAGAATCTATGACTCACTTTACTAGAAACTGACTTGATGGCTCTCAAACAGAGTTGAGGTCCATCCTAAATTTACTATGTGGAAATTTTGAAACTCAAATTAAACCCTTGACACATCCATGCTTGGAGGATTTCTTAGGACAGGGGTCTTTTTGTTCAGAGGCCATTTTTTGCAGTTCCACACAGTCTGTTAGAGGCCTTGCAGACCATCTGCGCTGCTAAGACCACAGAGTGCTTTTTGTTTGGAGAGGAAGTGATGCAATAGAGCCCTTCCTCTGGAGCGGTTGAGGCTATAGTGGCCTGACAGCGGCATGTGAAGCACACGGCTCTGTCTTTAGGCACTCATCACCATGGCAGCAGACCACAGATGATGTCATCCTCTGGCTCAAGACTTCCAAGACAAATTCTTCATGCAAATATATATATATATATTTATATATATGCAGTGCATATGCTTATCTGTCTTCCTTGCTGATGTGCCCTCACTGACAAATATCAGTGCAAAGAGGAAGCACTAAACATGGTGCCGGGGCTGTTAATAGAAGAGCAGCCGATTACTTCCCTGAACATGTCTTCTGTGAAAACTTTCAGCGTTCACTCTCATTGTGCTTACTGTCAGTTCAGTCAGTTTAAACAAACATCACGGCTATGTCAAGTGGTTCCTAAAGATGCAATACTGAAATTCACAGGCTTTATCTATAATATTATTCACAACAGTACTTCAAAAAAAAAAAGAACATAAAACTTGACTTACAGCAAACTCCCCAGCGAAGTGATTCGAGGCTTCCTCATCCACGGCCTCCTGCCTCTCCAGCTGGGCCAAGAAGCTCCTCAGTATGCAGGCCTGCTGCTCCATGGCTGGCTGTACACTGCCTGGGTCTGGACACCTTTAACAGGCATCTCAAGTCACAAAGCTCCTTGTCAACACGAGTCCCAGGGTATGATCGCAAAGGCTTGGGTTCAGGGCTGTGGCATGTCTGTTGCTGATACACAGAGCACTTCTCTATTATGACTCTCACATCAAGGAACTATTGTGAAGGACTGCACTGTCTTAGAGGAAACAACAGTAAGCTAACAGGTTCTGTGGTCAGATAAAAATTTTGCCGCGCCCCCCCGGGTGTATCTCACTGGGTCCTAAAGACACTCGGGTGTTTCACTGCATGACAGTGTCACAGATGGTATGGAAGGGGAACACCCACAAACAGAGTAAGCCACACATTTATGCATATAAAGTTAGAGTACGATGCAGACAGTCTAACCTAGTGGACAACATTCAGGACACACAAGAAGGAGTGGAGGAGGGATTTCATTGGGGATGGAAGCAGAGCCAGAAGGAGAGGTGAAGAGAAAGCAAGTCTGAGAATCCTGATATTCTGAGCCAGCAATTATCAGCAAAACACTTTAGGTTTTCATTTATGCCTGCTGCATGTCCACAGTGTTGGTAAACAACTTGACAGTATGTGTGATAAAATATCAAGTAAACACAGCCATTTCTTGTAAAACTCAAACGTGTCAGCTTGTTGTAATTTGTGTAGCAGGAGATCAAGTTTCTACTTTCACTGCAAGCTTTGTAGATCTATCTATCTATCTCTCTATCTATCTCTACCTATCTCTACCTATCTCTACCTATCTCTATCTATCTCTATCTATCTATCTACAGTAGGGCTCAGAGACCTGTCAAGGGGCACTGAAGCTGTTCTGGTGGCACTACTACTACTGAGACACTACATATTGGGTTTCCTTTTTTTCATGATGAAAATACCAGTATTTCAAGATGGTAAGGAAAGCATACAGAAAACAAGACTTACCAGAGAAGCTGACATACAGTTCATGTGAGGAGGTAGCTTACTTTGTGTTAGGTGCGCATGAGGAAATAATGCCTTTTGTCAGACACAACATGATGAAGACAACGCAATCAGCTGGAGTTGTGCACTACACTGGTAAGGTGGTGACATCTAGTGGCTCTGTGGTAATTTAACACATTTAGCCATTCTTAAATAGACTTGAGTGATTCAGTTTAATCATGGGATTATTGTTAAAACCATCAATGGACAATATACAGTCTGATACTGCAGATAGTTACATAATATGAAACTTAAAATGACTGAATGAAGGTGGAAATACTAAGCCAAACTAAAGTGTGTTCCCATATGGAAAATGGGCTTTCCTAAAGATAAAAAAAATCAAAGTTTTACACATTTAAATCAGCTTTATAATGACATAACCTGAAACAAATGTGGCCTGTTTATGCAGTATATCATATGCGTGATGAACAAATGTTCTTATATAACCCACAATGCACCTGGAGGAAACTACAGCCACCACAGTCCACCTCTACAACTTCCTGACTGTAGCTCAGGGTTGTTGATTTCATATTCTTACTTTCAACATCAAAATGAAGACTCTGTGTCTGATTTTACTTTTTCACGGTGAGTGATTTAAAACTAATAATAATAATTTTTTAAATGTATCAAAACATAATCAATTCCTAAACACATATATATTCAATTTGGAAAGTTTAGGGGAATAATCTTTTTATTTTTGTTGCAAATATCAGTTTCAATAGCATGATGTTAATTGAAACTGCAGTTTTACTACTAAGCTAAACTTCATTAATAACTAGAAAATGAAAAGCTAAAACTATCACTTTTATGTTAGCATCAGTAATAGTCTTGCTGTATTGCTGCATTTGAACACTGCTGTACTTTAGCAAATTAGTGTTGTCTTCAATATAAGTGCATGGATTTTGGATTTTACATGGACAGTTTTTCATAATTATGGGCTGGAGGGAGGCAAGCCACAGTTTACATTAGATTTTTTGCACATGAACCACTGTCATGTGTACATGTTTTTGCAAAGTTGACATGGTTAATACTAAAATGTGGGTCAAACAATGAAATTAAATTAGATAAACTTGCATAGAAGGTTGAATACAGTATGCAGTGAAACCTGAAACAAGAGCATTTTTCTAATTGCTGTGCCTATTAGCAGATTCACTCTGAAATTTATCTTTCAGCAAGTCTACAGCTCCAATGTGATAAAGGAGATATCACAGCACATATTGGAGGTGAATTCATTCTTATCTGCAATTATAATGCAAACCAATATCGGTACAATAAAAAGTACTGGTGCCAAGGGGACTCCGGACACACCTGTGATATTTTAGTAGATTCAGAACACTTCAATAAAAACGGGCGCAGGTTTCACATGGTAGATGCGGGAAGAACAGGGCTGTTTGTGAAAGTGACAAATCTCCAGTTTGCTGACACTGGAGTGTACTGGATTGGGATTGACAAACTATTTGCTGACATCATGACTTCAGTTAATGTGGTCATCACTGAAGGTAAGAATAAAACAGACCTTTATGATTAACTTGTGCTTCTGCTATCACAGTACCAGCAACATCAGTAAACTGTATGAATTGCATTTGGACATTTATTATTTTATAATGTCAGGTCAAATGGATTAAAATATATTACTTGCTTGTTTGTGCCAGTTCCAGTATCTAAACCCAGACTTTGGCCCTTGAGCTCTCTGGTGAACAGGCCAACATGCTGGGGGCAGCCAGTAACTGTGCGCTGTCGCTGTACAAAGGGCACTGGCATTCGTTACGCCTGGTATCAACATATTCACCACAAGGACTTCCTGTTTCAGCAGTCTTCAGACTTGGGCCTACACTGTGGGACTGTGAAAGAAGACAGTAATTATTACTGTATTGCCAGCAATGACGTAAGCAGTGAGGAGAGTGATGTCCTCTCTGTGCAGGTTCTGACGCCTGCAGACAACAGCTGCATATATGCTGTTAACATACAAGGTACGAATGGACATGTTGCATTCTATAGTATAAATATCACTGCAAGAAGTGATAGTTTCTTTCGAGCCTATGTATTATTATGTTTTTTTACTGACGCCTTCAAAATACATCAAAACACATTGACAGTGAAAAAGAAATGGTATAGTACGCCATAGTACATGATTGTTTTAGAACATTGTTTTATAACTTATTATCATTACAATACACCGTCAGCATTAAGTGGACTCTACAGAGATAATGGGCGCTGGGCACGGGCATGTAAAAGACCCCTAATGTGGGTTTATGTGCCTCTTTGTAGTTGTTTAAGTCTTTGTGGTCGTTTTGCATCACTCTGCGTCTATTTGTTGTCATTGTAGCAGTTTTGTATCTCTTTGTGACTAATTTGTGCCTTTTTTAAGTTATTTTAAATGACTTTTCAACAAAAGACGTTAACAGTCACTTCAACCAAAAGCTCTGAAATTCTTGGACCCCCGGGCCTATGACCAATAGGTCTATTCAAAAATCCATCCATGGTCAGAGTTCATGAACATCAAGGTGCTTTCTGCAAACACTAGGGATGGTTAGTGTGGTTATGGTATATTGGTTTTATGAGAGCTCACTGAGGGTTTCAAGTTAAGTAAGGTGCACTGTGGTAATAGGGGCCTATAGGGGCCATATAGTAGTTCTTACAGTATATGTATACGTTTATTTTAATAACATTTGTGTCATTATGAATGTTTTTTACCTCCAAAAGACACTTCATCTACTGTTTACAAGTTTTACTGTACAGTAAAGGTCCAGATTAAACACTACTTTAACTTTGGCTATATACACTTTGTACACTGTTGGATCATCATCCCCACTTTTGGCATCACAATCATCACCACTGGTGCCACTTTTTACTTAATTATTCTCAAGTCTCTTAAACAGAAATTAAAATTTCACATCAAGGTAAATTCAGTCATGGATCATGAGCTTTCATCTGTATCACACAATCCTCTTCTCCAGATAAGATGTCACAGAATTGTAGCTGTTTATCTGCTGATGAAGCTCCTGTGAGCTGATTGAAAGAACAGCTACAAAACAGACGTAAAGTAGTTCCATCAATCAATATTGATCTCCATCATTATTATCTTTTCATTCTTTATCTTTTCCTGAACCAGGTTAAATTTTTTGAGATTAAATATTTTTCAGGTCAGATCCGGGCAAGACAGATCGAGAAGAATAAATACAATACAGGCAATAAAATCAGGCTAAGACAAATGAAACGCACTAAAAAAGGCTATAAAAGTAAAATTAAAATGCAAGTATTTGATTTTCATTAATTATCCAAAATGCTGAAAAAAATCAGTTAGATGCAAAAGCACTGACAAAGATTCCTTTGTTCCTGTTTAAAGTTGTTTTTTGCCAAACTCAGGGAAATATTCAGTAACACCAGTCAATACCAATGTGTCAGAATAATCAGTCAGAGTATGTAGGGAGGACACAGCTACTGCAGTGTACAAAGTACAGCAGTGTACACGATAACAATGTGTACCACAGTGATGTACGGTGGTATATTTTACACTCTGGGCAGGTGCGCTCATAAGGATGAGATTACTGTAGGGTAAACAAGTTGCCCAGAAAGAGAAACTTGGTCTGCTGCGAATGAAGAAACCTCATTTTAACTACAACTTTGGCACAAAGTTTCAACTTGTGATTTACAAGACAGAATATTAAAAACATAAATTAATTTGGGTAAAACATCCGCAAATGTTGTTGATAAAAATACCTTAAATCTAACATGTTGTAGGTTAGCTGGTAGCATTTCACAACTAGAAAACAGCAGTCTGGATTGGTCCTAATTTAATACCAACAAAAGCTAGGTTAAACAGGACTACACAACACCAAAGGCCGTCTGCAGGAATTCATGGGTTTGTACTCCTGATGAGGTAGAACAAAGATTACAGTATCATCAGTAAACAATGACATAGTGCATTTAAGATCTGAAGATACATATACAATGTCTCAGTCTGGTGATAGTAGTCACTGGCTTTGCTGCCATGATTTCTTTTTAAACCTCTGGTTAATTTTCAGGTTGCACCTGTTTTAGGATGTTCTGTTCTCTGAGAGGAAGCTGATTCATATGATGTTTTTTTTTCACTGGCACTTCTGTTATTTATGGGTTGTCAAAATGTGACAGCTGCATGTCCAAGTGATTAAATATTTACCAGTCACTTTTGTTCTATTAGTAAAGCAATGGCTATTTCCTCTGTGCCACTACTATTGTGACACCGCTTTTTTCACAAGAATCTGACGTAAGAGCAAACACATAGTACAATGGCTCCTGCCCCATTACACCCTTACTTCACTTGTAGCTGAAAATAAACTGTTATAAAGATGTGAGAGAGAGCTTTATTATAATCACCCTTCCCACCTGTTACTTGCAGAAAAGTACCTTAAAATCTTTCAAGCTAAATTGGTGATTAGGCAATTGTTAAATTAATGGTCATTGATATATTTCATTATTATGAACAGTTTTTTTCAGTGGTGGAAGAAGTAGTCCGCTTTGTACAGAAGTCCTACTAACACAACTTACATGTTCCTAAAAATGCCATTGTACTGTATTTCTTTTTAATTGTCAGGCCATCCCTTTTATAACTGTGAGGACAGAAGAAGTACCACCATGGCCACAACTCTGCCTCTGACTACCTCCCAAGCTCCTGTGAAAATCCACTTGGACACAAGAAACCGATCTTCACAGACCAATCAAACTGATCAAAATCTTTTTTTCAGCAGGTCAGACCATACATTTCTTTAGTCACTTTGACAGAAATAATTGAGAAGTTTACCTTTATTCACAAAATGTTTGTTGTCTGAAAACCAGTCACTATCATATCTTTGTTTTTCTCAGGACATGGACAGGGCTACCACTCTGGTACACACTGTTGCGTTGGGGTTCCTTTGCATCATTGCTGATGTTTCTATGCATAGTCCTTGCATATGCTAAAACAAGATGCAAAAAATGTGCCAAGAAGAAGAGAAAGGTTCACATCAGGAAAATGTCCCATTTGTGACCTGCATTTTACAATGGTAGTTCTTTGGGAGTTACACCAGCGACTGTGACCTTTGTACTATTATGTTTATCAAGATTCTTTAGTATCATGTGATGATTGGTGAAGTGCCTGGGCTGGACATGTATGCCAGGGTGTCTCATTGCTGCACTCATCAATCATTGCTCTTATTTCTTGTTTAACTATATACTGTATCCTATTTGTTATCTGAATTTTAAAATGAAATAATTTTAATAAAGTGAAACAACAAGTAAACTTTTTTTTACTGCCAGCCCAAAGCGATGATCACAACTACTACTTCACATAATAGAACATTAACATAAAACAGGGGGTTTCATGATGGAAAACCACCCTTACAGATCCTGACCACAAACCTCATGTTCACATTAGTCTGGGTCTTGATGAAGTCCATGCAGTGATGATGATTTATATTTGACTTTATTTTATAGATATATGATTGTAATTCAAGACAAAAGTCTACAAATGAGTGTCTGATATAGTGTAAGTAATGCTTTTAGTGCTTTATATATTGTTGTTTTTACTTGGTGAGTTTAAGCAAGGTGCGGGAATACACAGGATGGAAATATTATGATTAGTGATTCAGACCCATGTGAACAAAGGCCATTTCTTCGGAGTATAAAGAAAGGCAATACCACACCCAGATTTTTGGAAAGCAATATCTTCCACAAACAGTGACTCAGTTTTAACTTGTTTTATCTCATGTAAATAAATTGTAGTCTTAATTTGCATGATGTGTTCCACTCTAGACACAGTATGAGATCTTTAGCAGCCCTAGTTTCCAGAGAGCAATTACTTGTGACGTAAAACTAGTCCCTTATACCATAAAAATACAATTAGATCCTAAGATTTGGCTCAGTAATAATATAGGAACCTATATTCTAGTGACACCACAAATCGACAGTTGGCCAGTCTCTGCTTTCAGGCATGGGCAGTGGTTCAGTAGTCTACAACCAGATTATTCTGCATCTACTGTGTGAGGTGGAAACTGTACCACTCACCTTGTATCATAGAAACTGGAAGTCAGTCTTAGGCTATTTTTGCATTTGGATGTATCTGATTTTTGAAAAAAAAAAATTTAACTTGACGACTGTTATGTTAAAATACGAGTTTAAATATTAAGATATTTCAAAATAAAACTTAATTTCATAAATTCCATAACCACACTACATTACACAAGTCCTACATTATTTCTTTTAAAACTTAGAAGTTTAGTTTGTGCTCGGAAATGCATCACTTCCTCCTATTGAGCTGCTCAGGGTGGGGCCCATTACATCAGTCTCTATTAATGTCTTGCCTGACAGTCCACATTATCACCACTGAAATGAAGGCAAATTGTAAATAGTGTGCTACCATTTCATGTTTTACAGAATATCCTTCACATTCACTTTACATAAGTCACTGAACCCATATTCTGTTTATCCTCAGGTTTTCTACATGTTTAGGTCTAATGCTTTGTACTGACAACATACAGAGCCAACAGCTCTAGGGTGGGGGGCAGCAGGGTACTGGAAGGAGGCTTTATAGGCATCTTCCCAGCTATTCATCACATCATGTGTTATTGCAGTTTGAAGACATGTTAGTCTTTACAGGCTCAGTTGATGAATGGAACACATTTTACCACATTAGTTATCAGCAATGTATAAGTGCAAAACTGTCTCTTTGTAGTGTTTTGAATTTTGCCAGCACCATAAAGGGCAATTCATGCTTAATATAGGCTACTACCATATAGTTTTGTCTATGGATAAATCCTAAACCAAGAATTCTGTGTGTGTATGAACCATTGTTATATTTTGCGTTACTGTTTATAATACGCCCACTTCCGGTAAAACGCCCTGCAGCTACACTGCCTTAAATTTCAGAAGATAAAGTTCGATTCCGGAAGAAGGAACATCAAATTACTCCTGACAAGGACGCAGCTACAGCAGAGATTCTCAACATTTAGCTGGGTAAGCTATACTACCAGAACGGTAATACCGCACTACTGTAACTGAAAGTGTGTAGGCTATTAGGCGTGTGTTGATATTACGTTAGCCGGCCATTAACTAGCTAGTAAAGCCTGGCTTGACAAACCAGCTGTGATGTTTTTTTTAAATTGAATAATATGTTGATTGTACTATTCGGGCAAACATTTGATCACAGTTTAATTCATTTTACCCCCCTACCTGAACATCTGGCATTGGCAGTTTCGGCACAGATCTTATTTAGAGTAAACTTATATTTAGGTTTTAGCCGTTAGCATTAGCTGCTGTTGCGCACTATCGTTCAGTGTTTTTAAGGAAGAAGGGAGGTGGCACGCTAGTTTCATAGGTAGACAGGTTACTGATAGCTATATTGCCATCTTTGTGGTTCTCTCTTTTGTTTTAAACGTATGCCGAATTTGCCAGTTAAAGCTGTCACTACAGATAAGTCGTGAAGGTCAGATTAACGTTAGCTAAATACAGCAACGTTAAACGTGTCCCGTTAGATCACGTTTGATAATGATGAATTTCCCAGAATTGGGTTTAGCATGATGTTTCTAAAGTACGCGACAAAGGGCCTTAACAAGGCTCATAAAATTATGCTGCAGTGACAGGTATATTTAAATCATTGTTAATTTGTGATGGTGTATTTTAACATGTATAGTTCAATAAGTATATTAACGCGACTGGCAGTGTCTGTTGGATGGAGTTAATATCTGACTTTCATGCTTATGATTGACATTTTCTTTACCAGAAAAGCTCACTGACTTCAGTCAGGCCTGCCAGGTTCCATCATGGCTATCACTTATGTCTTTCTACTGAGCAGTCTTGGCCTTGTTATAACTCAAGGTGAGTGGGCATTGCGTCTAAGCTCATTGTAACACTGTGATTAAATACACAAAATGGCGTTTGGTCTTGGGTAAACTTATCCTACCTTCTTGCTCATCTTTGTTTTTGTGTCTTTTGTTTGTAGCTCAAGACTGTTCCAGACCTGTGCCAGGACCCAACATGGACTTGAAGGGCAATGACATTAATTTAAACACATTTCCAAGTGGGACTACAGTTTCTTTTGCCTGTAATGTTGGCTACACATCTAAGGGAGGATCTCCATCCATTACTTGTACTAATGGAAATTGGAGTGCCGTGAAGCTGGAATGCGAACGTGAATATTAGCACTTTTTTGCTGCATTTTCACATATGGCACCCTCTAGTAAATAATGTCTTGCCAACATACAAATGCTCTTTTCGATGAGTCACTTGTAGTAGCTAGTGACCTGTCGAGTTATTTGCCCGTAATATTTTCTAGTAATTTTTAAGGGGGGAATTGAATCTTTGAGAGTTTTGTTTTTCAGGGAAGAACTGTGGCGCTCTTACAGAAGTGACAAATGGACAAATTGACTATCCTGATGGGACTCAGTTTGGCGATAAAGCTGTGGTCACGTGCAACACTGGGTGAGCAATAAACCAATAACTCTAATGGTTTATGTGCAGAGAATCAGTCAAAGGTTTTGAGTGTAGTGTGTTTCACCTTTAATCAAATTAGACTCGTACCATTCAAACTTCTGTAGGGCCTACTACCTGTTTAGTGTTGTCATGTGAAATGCTAGGACTCTTTTGTGGGATTTGTCTAAAGTTGAACAACTTTTTTTTCCCCCCTCCCTTTATTAGGTACATCCCTGTTGGTGGAACTAATGTCATTTGTATGGACGGAGGGTGGTCTGGCAGGCTTCCTGACTGTGAAGGTTGGTGACCTGTGTGACACAGTACATAATAAAAGGCACATAACTAATTTAAAAACTTATTTCTGTTCTAATATCTGTCATTTTTATTTTGCAGTGGTAACTTGTGCGCCACCACCAGATATTAAGAATGGCGATTACTATGAAATAAAAGACATGTATTCATATAGAGAAGTTGTAATGTACAGCTGTAAAACAGGTGCTACACTCAGCGGCTCACGTTCACGAACCTGTTCAGAAGTTGTCAAGCAGGTTATACACTCGGTGGCTCACGTTCACGAACCTGTTCAGAAGCTTTTATTTTGCAGTGGTAACTTGTGCGAAACCACCAGCTATTGAGAATGGCGATTACTCTCCAAAAGAAGACGTGTATTCATATAGAGAAGTTGTAATGTACAGTTGTCAAGCAGGTTATACACTCGGTGGCTCACGTTCACGAACCTGTTCAGAAGATGGAAGTTTTAAACCTGAAGCTCCAACATGTTACGGTAAGAATATCTTTAAGTACAGATGGGTGATGAATTAAAGGGAACACCCAATGGTAGTGGTCTCTTCCAGTAAAATAGTGCCCCCATCCAAAGGGCATGAGGGGTCACTGAATGGTTTGATGAGTATGAAAATGATGTGAATCATATGCTGAGGCCTTCACAGTGACGAGGTCTCAACACAGTTCAGCATCTATGGGAGTTGCTGGATGTATTAGAGCATATGTGTCAAACTCAAGGCCCGCGGGCCACATCTGGTCCTAATTTCAAGTCAATGCTAGTCTCTAACAGTGGCCAAGAGAAAAGTTGATTCTGAAAACAGAGCCTTTCAAAAACCCGTGTGTCTTATTTGTGGAGCTAATGTGACTATAATTAAGGAATATAACCTAAGACGGCACTACAAGACAAAACATCAGGACAAGCCGAAAAACGTGACTGCAGAGCAGAAGCTACAGAAGGTAGAGGAGTTGAGGAGGAATCTGACATCACAGCAGATGTTTTCACCAAAGCGAAATCACACAGTGAAGCTGCTGTGAAAGCAAGTTTTATTGTGGCAGAGGAGAAAATCAGCGACATTTACTGAGGGAGAGTTTCTGAAGAGCTGCATGATGAAAGTGTGTGACGTCTTGTGTCCAGACAAAAAGCAGGTGTTTGCAAATGTAAGCCTTAGCAGAAATACGGTTGCTGATTTTAAGTTCAGGTTTATTTATTCTGGAATAATATTGTATCCTGTCTGTTTCGATTCATACTTATGTTCAAAAAATGTTTCGTTTTAGTCTGTTCAATAAATTTTTATCCTGTTCGGCCCACGACCTAAAGTGTGCTTTTGAGTTTTGGCCCCCTGCGCCATTGAGTTTGACACCCCTGTATTAGAGGGTTTCTCCACCACCATCAAAACACCACATGAAGGAAAAGGTTTTGGAAGAATGGGATTCCAAGTCTCTGAACTCTATTGGAGGGATGAGACCCGATGCTAAGGCTCACTGAAGCTGTTATTGTGGCCCAGCACCTTAATGAGATGTTTTCTTTTGGGGTTTCCTTTCACCAGTCACCCATTTTTATGTGATCTTAGCATTTTTGTAGTGTTTGTAATTCTGGTCTGACTCCCACTGTCACTGTTTTGCATTAGTCAACTACACTCAAAACAAATGTTTTTCCACCTTTTGTCAACATTTTACGATGTATTCTCAGCAGTGCCTGATGCTCTCACATGGCCAACTGTGGAGAAAGTTGTGTTGGACAACTAGATTAATTTCCGTTTTCTTTGCCAGTGCCGGTTCCCTGTAAAGAACCTCTTATTGATAATGGTGGCTGGGTGTCGGAAAGAACCTCGTGTTGCTAATGGTCGCTGGATGTCGGGTGCTCGACCCCCTTATACAGAGAAATCTACAGTGACCTTGGAATGCAATCCTGGATACATTATGAGAGGAACCTCTACCCAGACGTGTGAGAATGGTAGTTGGGCACCTGGACTTCCAATATGTGAAAGTAAGTCGTAAAGAAACGTCATTCTCTAGGTCATGAATGAATACTTAACATAGGTCTGTAAAGAAACGTCAGATCATGTTTTACCTTTAATTATTTGCAAGTATCTGTGGTTTCCTTTTTATATGAACTTAGCATTGTTGATAGGGAGGTCAAAATAAGCGAGGTAGATGCTCTAACACCACCATCAAGTTTTGAAAATATCTTTGCTCTCACTCAAATGTTGGGTTTTCCTTTCACTGGTCACCCATCTTTATATGATCTTAGCATATCTGTGGTGGTAGTATTTCTGGTCTGATTCCCCTTGTTGTCACTTTTCACATTTTGAATCTACTTCATTTAAAAAGGAGCAATACCTTACTGAGACTGTTGGGTTTTCCTTTCACTGGTCACCCATCTTTATATGATCTTAGCATATCTGTGGTGGTAGTATTTCTGGTCTGATTCCCCTTGTCTGTTTTTACATTAGTCAACCACAACCAAAATTGTGTTCTTAAATTTTGTTTCCGCCTTTGTCAACATTTTACGATGCTCTGGCATGGCCAACTGTGGAGAAAGGTGTGTTGGGCAACTAGATTCATTTCTGATTTTCTTGCCAGGGGTGGTTCAATGTGAGGTACCTCATGTTGCAAATGGTGTGTTGAGTGGGGGTGCTCAACCCCCTTATACAGAGAAGTCTACAGTGACATTGCAGTGCAATACTGGATATGTTATGAAAGGAAGCTCTACCCAAATATGTGATAAAAATGGTAGATGGTCACCTGGACTTCCAGTATGTGAAGGTAAGTCATAAATGGAAAATAAATACTTAACATAGGTCTGAAAAGAAAAGTCATTCTGTAATGTTTCAACATGGTTTTATACCAATATTATCAAATCATTACCTGTGATTAGTTTAATCAGCTAATGTTTTTCCCTTTTCGTGAAATTTGTTGTAGGTATCTGTGGTTTCCTTTTTATATGAACTTAGCATTGTTGATAGAGAAGTTAAAATAAGTGAGGAAAATGGTTTAACACTTCATCAATTTTAAATACTTTTGCTCTCAGGAAAATTCCCTTTTATTCATATTTAACTGCTTCATTTATAAAGGAACACAAAGGTCATGAAAATGATAGATATATTGCCTTCGATATGAAGAAGTTTGGGGGTAACATTTAGATTGTGCGAGTTAGATACTTGATCATATCCACAGGCTGCATTGCAGGAAAGTTTTTTTTCACAGAGTATATCTGACAGATAAAAAAACAAAACGCAAAACAAAAATCAGCATTTACTACGCTGTGCAACATGTTACTTTTTTTTTCCATTGGTTCATAGGAAGAAGCGAGGGGCTCATCACTTAAACTAAACGGAGCAATCTGGTACATTTAGATTAGCATTCTACAAGTTTTGAACAGCAGAATGAATTAGTAATAGAGTTTCTATTACTAAACATGGAAGTTAACTACATGGAAGTTAATTTGACAGTGCTGATCATTTCTACCCAAATTATGATTCAGTACTATGATTAAAGTGAGTAACTAAGTAGGCCTATTTCCCCCTTCTTATGTTTTTTTGCGTTAGTGGATTAAAATTGCTACTATCCCAAAGAAACCAACGGGTAGAGTCCATGTTAATGTTTACCAACCGCTAAAAGCCCTACAGCATACTTGTCTCATGAAATGGTGCTGTTCATTTTGGTCTTTTATGATGTGATACAGAAACTGTTTTACTGTGTCAGAGATAACTGATGTAGTTGCTGCTCATATTAATTGCTCTAAAGTAAGTCTTGGGTGAAATGATGACGTGTGATATGCAGCAGCTATTCAAATTGACTGTGGCAGCTTAATTCGTTTCTGCATTTTTACATGGTTTTCTGCACAAATGCGATAAAGTGCTCTATATTGATATGTAAGCTATTGAGTTATCCAAACATTTAGTCATGTCTTTTTCTTTTGTTTATGCCTCTGTGCTGGCGATAGCCACAGCTGGAAGTGTTATGTTTTCGGGTTGTCCATGCAGTATGTCCATCTGTCTGTATGGTTCTTGTGTACGTGAGGTCTCGGAGAGTTTCTTCAAATTTGGCACAAGTTTCCACTTAGACTCAAACTGATTAGATTTCGGTGGTCAAAGGTCACTGTGGTATCACTTCAGTCCCATATCCTTGAATTTGACTGGTTGGCAGAGGCATACAACCATCAAGCGGTAGTTTTTATTTTTCCCCTTTGGATAATGTTCCAGTTGATGCTCTGGAGAATAGTACTATAGTACATCATGAAACCCCCCCCCCCGTTGTCCATGCCTTTTTTAAATCGTTGCTTTTCCTAGTTTCTCTAACACTGTGTTCTGTTTAAGGTTTGAACATGTGAGTTACTAGACTTGTAAACATGTAAATGGGTATATAACTAATTGGTCATAGAAACTGCAAGTTACTGAAAAAGTGGGAGTTATTTTAACAGGTCATTTGTTTTCTGTTCCACAGGTGTTGAGGGCCCACCTGGTAAGTGCTCAAAGTAATTGTTAGGGTACTTTTGTGGGTGTGTGGGTGTGTGGGTGTGTGTTTTGTCACAGCCTTCATGGTCAGTCTGAGAGAAACATAATTTCAATCCTCTGTATGTCTTGTTCATATAGTAGATTTAACAATAAAAATGACTTTGACTAAATCATTTCTGTCCTGTTCTCGGTCCTAATTTTTTTTTTTTTTATTTTATTTTTTGTTTTTTAATTTTTTTTTTTTTTTAGAAAAAGATCCTCACAACAACGCTGTGGCCTGGGGTGTTGGGAGTAAGTTTCAACTTTTATCTTTTAACAGTCAAACATGAATGTTTGTCCCAATAAGATCATAATGGCCAGTAAAGGACAGTATGGTTATAAATAAGTAAGACTGTGGAGTTCTGGAGAATATTCTTACTGTATGTGGTTCAGCAAATGGAAACCTAGTGATGCATTCAGCCAGTGGAACAAATGTGTGTAGTCATCACTGGACTTTTGTTTGTGTTTTTGTACATGATCATTTTTCTAGGGAATGTGCATAAACAGTTCAGTCATTTCTTAATTGCAATAATTTTACTGCCGTTTCATTTAAAAAAAATCTTTTGTGGATTATACACTTTCATGTAGGATGGTTTCAGGCATTGCATTTGTTGGCCTTATGGCCATGGTCTTTTTGTTAGTTTATTTCATCATCTTCAATCATTTCCAATTTTTTTCCTCATCACAGTATTTGTAGGCATCGTTGCCCTTGCCGGTGTTGGTTTTGGTGTATACTATCTACTCAAGAAAAAGAAGTCAAAACGGTAAAATGTTTTATTCAGCTGTGTGGACTAACCCTTATGGCTTTATCACTAATAGCTTCTACTGGTGTTTTTGTTTGCATCCCAGACAAAAGATCGCAGCCCTTGGTCCCTGTCCTGGCTTCGCTAATCTTTTGTTTATGTCTCAGAGCATTTTCATAATGTCTGATCTTTCTGTCTGTGTCATTAGCTGTTGCATGATGCAGTTGTAAGGCTCTTTGGGTCATTTTATTCTATACCACGGTATCAACGTTGTCACACTTCTTGTCCAAATTAGCTGACATTACTAGAAAATCACGTGGAAACCAGTTGCCTTAAGCTATTTAAGTTTTTACATGAGGTAAAACTAAAAATGTCAAGTTGTATTAACTCAAAACCTTAAATGGATCCAGTAGACAACTCAAGTTTACATTACTAGTCTGTACTCGGTTTACTTTGGTTCACATTAACAGTGTTGGTCTCTACAGCAAATCCTTTGAGTGAATGTGAAATTGTAAATTGACTCACGTTTGGTCACATGGACACTCACTGCAAGCAGGTTATTCTTTTCCATTTCTCCAGTTTTAACAGCCAGTTCTTCATTTGACATGATGAACTTAGCAGCTGCAGCTTTTGGAAGCACTTTGTACAAACATCAGTACAAAGCCAGATGCAAGGCTGCCCCATGTGACCTTGTTAAAGAGTGTAGTAAGTGTAAGGGGTAGGGACTGAATTCAGTACTAACCATCATGGTTTGCACCGTTTTCATTATTATGAAAAGAAACAACTATGACTTTAACTTGGCCTCTTTTACAAAGGCAGCATGTTTCCACCAGGAATGGGCTCTTAAAAATACAAATGGAAGAGTTTCTGAAGTGTTTGAACTCTCCAGCAAATGCATGCTGGGAAGTACATACAGAAACTTAACATACCAAGTTATATTAGCGTAACATGATCATTGCATTGCATATTTCAGCTGAGTAGTGCAAACCACTAATCTGATTAAGCAATGAGAAGGTTTTTTTTTTTTTTTTTACACAAAGAATAATTAATGATCACTCAAAGGTTTAATTAAAACCAAAATCTGGGTTTACAGTGCATAAGCAGGCACTGTAATACAGTTGCTTACATGTTTGCTGCAGAATTCATCTGTGTGAAAACTACACACAAGGCAAACAAGACAACACTTGGAGATCGATATCTCAGTTCTATGTCAATACCTTTTTTCAAAATGAGACGCATACACACTTTGAATCTCTCTTTCACAGCAGCAACAACACACTGATAAACTTCATGTGTAAGCAAACTGTTAAGCCCTCAGAACACTCTCCTGTGCAGATCTGTAGGTCACTCAGTAGAAGAGCTCTGACCTCAGTGAGATGTGGTGGTTTAGTTGTATTTTGACAAACACATTCAGATGCAGCTTATAAATCATGTTGAAGTATGAATGATGAGGTTGGCGCTGGTCAGATTATTTGAAAAGAATACCTTTTCTTTTTTCATGAATGTTAAAACTTTGTTGTATTTTTTTATTTTCTCCTATTCTGTTGTCACACAAATTAGTTCATGACCAAGGAGGGAACATAGATTCCTGTAATAAAAGGGCAGAAATTATGTTTACATCGTCTGATGTGTCACCCATCCTCCCAAGGTGGGTTTTAAAGGATGACCAGAACTGGCAACAGATTATTTTATTTTTTTGGCAGAACAGATAAGGATAAATGGAAATTGTCATTTACAAACTGAACTGTGCTTCATGGGTAAACAGAAGGCAGATAATGTCTTCATCAGCTCAAGTGCTGTTCAGTTGAAATACATAGTGACAGTAGTTTGAGTGAACTTGCTTTTCGTGGTTCACTGATGTTTTACATTGACTAATTTTTAATCTGCAAAATGGGAAGTAGTGGTTCCTCATATCTGTGTCAATGTTTGTCAGGAAACACCTTTCGTTTCCTTGGGACAGAGTTAGTTGTGTGTAGCAGAGTGTCTTCAAAATCATGCAATTGGTAAATCCAGTCACAGCTGAAGTTGTGAAGGCATTTAAGCTTCCCAACTTAGTCTTATCTTTAAGATCAGTCAGTGAAAGATATGTTACAACAGAGCATTTGCTGCTATTCTAGGCATATTTTTAATGGAGAAATGGTTTTTAATATTTTTTATTTTACTTAAAAAAAACATGAAGACCCCGTTTAATGTTTATATTGCTTTAATCTGTTTCCCGTCATTAATTTAATTTCAAATGTTGAACAAAAAGCCAAATTTTATGAATATGAAACGGCTTTTTGAGGTTTTGTTTTAGTTTGACAGCTGAAAACAAACTCCACTTGCAATAATGACAGTGTGTCCTTGATGCTGTGGTGACCTGTTGATTTATTTTTTTTTTGTCTCAAATCAACAGGTAGTAGTTTGCATCACAAAAAAAACACCCACACAGATTTATGTATTTATTTTTTTTCAAGAGGTTGATGGGTGGCAGCAGACAGGGTGGGTGTGTGTTTGTGTGCAGCATATTTTTTTTGTAGAAGGGTGGTCTGTAGACCTGTGGGTGATGGTTGTGTTTCTTTGGTCTTCTTTAAGTTCTAATACAGTTGAAGTCAGATGTTTACATACACTTGGGTTAATCCTTTTTTTTTTTTTTTTTTTTTCCTTAACCACTTTATCCATGTCATCTTAACAAACTCTCATCTTGGCAAGTCGGTCAGGATGTATTTTATGCCTGTAAATTTTGTTTGTGCTTGTTTACAGATTAATTAACTATATCAGTTTCAGTGGGTGAAGTTTACATGCACTCAGTCGACTGCGCCTCTAAACAGGCTGGAGGATTCCAGAAAATTGTCATGGTTTTTGAAGCTTCTGATAGTCTAAACGAGTTAGCAGGTGCTGCACCCGTGGGTGTATTTTAAGGCCCATCTCTAAACTTCGGACCCACTGAGAAATAAAAGCTGACATAAATTTTTCTTTACAGTTATTCTGACATTTCACATTTTTTAAAATAGTGATCCTAACTGACCTAAGACAGGGAATGTTGATAGGCTTAAATGTCAGGAGTTGTGGAAAAACTGAGTTTATATACACTTTAGCCAAGTACGTTTAAACTTCTGACTTCAACTGTCACTCCCTGACTGTCTGGTCACACAAAAGAAGTGATTGTTAACCAGTCATGGTTGGGTTGGGCCACTGGATCTCAGAAAGACTAAGCATAACAGTGAAGCTACAAAAGGTGGAGAGAAAGTAGCGCTCGTGGTAAGAAGATGGACCGCTAAGCAAACTTGAATTCAGTGATGTCAAACAGAGATAATCAAGTGATGAACAAGAATAATGTGAGAATGTAGGCAGACTCTTTGTTCTTTCGCCTTACCCTGGACTGCAAACTCCCATGTCTGACAACAGCCAGGGTTACTTCACTTTAAACCCTTCAGTTAATTATTTCCTTCTTTCACAGTTTTTACATTTTGTCTGCAAATGTCTCATTCACTCTTCTTTGTTTCTTTTTCTGTAGTAACCCTCATCGTTCTGATGGTCCATTATAACTGGATGTAAAGCTGACTGGTTGGCGAGGAATGAACTGACTCCTGGCCTCCATGTGCATGGCACAGGCTTATGAAGCCTCCTGAAAATGAAGTTTCTGAATGCTGGTCTGAGATTCAGAAACCTCAGCAAAGTAATTTCAATACTCAACCTACAGTATGCTTGGATTAATTGACAAACATATACCTTTGATAAACCAGTCCTGCTTTTTATTCTGTTCTCCATAATTCACTTCTGAAGTTTGGGATACCGTCCTTTTGGCTTTGCAACATCACAACACTTTTCTTCTGTAATCATGATGGAGTGAGATTCTGTGTTTATCAGAAAAGCTTGAACTCTGTATTGATTTTAAAACTTTGCACTAAGTCATAGAGCACAGCTCAGCTACACCAATGTATTAAAGTAACTGAAGAATAAATAGTTGACTTTAAATACTGAAGTTAGGAATAAATCATTTTTTAAAATCACACTGGATACACAAGTACTGAGGTCTATCAGAAACTACAATGCCTACCAAAACTCTTATTTATGTAAAAGAGTGGGCTATAAACCATCCTACAATTGTGGAAATTCAACTTGTACCATTACACAGAAACAATGTGATCCAGTGTCTGGACATAAGGAATGTTCCCTCTGCCTTAATGCCAAGTGTTGAGCTGGCTGTGTGTTATTTGCTTTGTGTTTGCCTGTGAATTGCATAAATGTCAATCCACTTATGTTGGAGTAGGTCAGTGAAGGTTCCATAGTGGGCCTACCTTAAATGTAAACTAAATATGTGTAATTTGTGTAATGTTGGCACATTGTTTGTGTCCTGTAGCCACACCAAAATTTAGTTGAAGCAATTTCCTCTGACAAAGAAATTGAAATCCAAGTTTAAGTCCTGTAAATTGTTTTTGTGAATTTCTCATTTCCAGAGTAGTTTTCACTGTAATATTAGTTGACCCCAGACTGTTCTGAATATGACGAATACTTAAGAGTGTTAGGACACAGGTGTTGTCTAATTAAACAAAGATGTACAGAATGTGATCTCAAATTTTTGCACTTGCTTGGCTTTTAGTTATTAAAATAAAAGGTTTCAGAACAACAGTAGGGTTTTGTATTGCTTTGAAAAAAGTGTAAAACCATATATATACATATACAGTGGGTACGGAAAGTATTCAGACCCCCTTAAATTTTTCACTCTTTGTTATATTGCAGCCATATGCTAAAATCATTTAAGTTCATTTTTTTCCTCATTAATGTACACACAGCACCCCATATTGACAGAAAAACACAATTGTTGACATTTTTGCAGATTTATTAAAAAAGAAAAACTGAAATATCACATGGTCATAAGTATTCAGACCCTTTGCTCAGTATTTAGTAGAAGCACCCTTTTGAGCTAATACAGCCATGAGTCTTTTTGGGAATGATGCAACAAGTTTTTCACA
>NW_018128074.1:153242-153457 GCF_001952655.1 Monopterus albus
ACGAAGGAGTGGCTTCACAACAACTCCGTGACTGTTCTTGAATGGCCCAGCCAGAGCCCTGACTTAAACCCAATTGAGCATCTCTGGAGAGACCTCACAATACGTTGTGAGGTCTCTTTCAAACGTATTGTGAGGGTCTGTTGGGAACGTTTAGCAGAATCCCCTGTCAGAGAGATCTTCAACTCCCGCCTCCGGCAGAGCTTTGACCAGATCCC
>NW_018128074.1:155275-194428 GCF_001952655.1 Monopterus albus
ATTTTGGCATCCCTTCATTGGCTTCCAGTGTCTTTCAGGATTCATTTTAAGATTCTTTTATTTGTTTTTAAGTCTTTGAATGGTCTTGCTCCATTGTATCTTGCTGAGCTTTTATTTCCTTATAGTCCCTCTCGGTGCCTCAGATCAGCTGACCAGCTCTTGCTTGAGGTACCGTGGGCCAGGCGTAAACTCAGAGGGGACAGAGCGTTTTCCATTGTGGCTCCTAAGCTATGGAATGCGCTGCCCCTTTACATCAGGCAGGCCGCCTCGTTGGCTATTTTTAAAACTTACTTGAAGACTCACTTGTATGCTTTGGCGTTTGATATGCTATGAGACTCTGTTTGGGCTGAGTTTTGGTTGATAGTATTTTGTTATTTTGCTATGTTGGTTCTTTTATGTTATTTTATTGGTATTTTAATATTGTAGTTGTCACGTTTTTAGATGTTTTGAATTGTATCTTATGTTAAGCACTTTGTTGGCCTCGGCTGTGTTCAAGTGCTTTATACAGTGCCTTGCGAAAGTATTCGGCCCCCTTGAACTTTGCGACCTTTTGCCACATTTCAGGCTTCAAACATAAAGATATAAAACTGTAATTTTTTGTGAAGAATCAACAACAAGTGGGACACAATCATGAAGTGGAACGAAATTTATTGGATATTTCAAACTTTTTTAACAAATAAAAAACTGAATAATTGGGCGTGCAAAATTATTCAGCCCCTTTACTTTCAGTGCAGCAAACTCTCTCCAGAAGTTCAGTGAGGATCTCTGAATGATCCAATGTTGACCTAAATGACTAATGATGATAAATAGAATCCACCTGTGTGTAATCAAGTCTCCGTATAAATGCACCTGCACTGTGATAGTCTCAGAGGTCCGTTTAAAGCGCAGAGAGCATCATGAAGAACAAGGAACACACCAGGCAGGTCCGAGATACTGTTGTGGAGAAGTTTAAAGCCGGATTTGGATACAAAAAGATTTCCCAAGCTTTAAACATCCCAAGGAGCACTGTGCAAGCGATAATATTGAAATGGAAGGAGTATCAGACCACTGCAAATCTACCAAGACCTGGCCGTCCCTCTAAACTTTCAGTTCATACAAGGAGAAGACTGATCAGAGATGCAGGCAAGAGGCCCATGATCACTCTGGATGAACTGCAGAGATCTACAGCTGAGGTGGGAGACTCTGTCCATAGGACAACAGTCAGTCGTATACTGCACAAATCTGGCCTTTATGGAAGAGTGGCAAGAAGAAAGCCATTTCTTAAAGATATCCATAAAAAGTGTCGTTTAAAGTTTGCCACAAGCCACCTGGGAGACACACCAAACATGTGGAAGAAGGTGCTCTGGTCAGATGAAACCAAAATCGAACTTTTTGGCAACAATGCAAAATGTTATGTTTGGCGTAAAAGCAACACAGTTCATCACCCTGAACACACCATCCCCCCTGTCAAACATGGTGGTGGCAGCATCGTGGTTTGGGCCTGCTTTTCTTCAGCAGGGACAGGGAAGATGGTTAGAATTGATGGGAAGATGGATGGAGCCTAATACAGGACCATTCTGGAAGGAAACCTGATGGAGTCTGCAAAAGACCTGAGACTGGGACGGAGATTTGTCTTCCAAGAAGACAATGATCCAAAACATAAAGCAAAATCTACAATGGAATGGTTCACAAATAAACATATCCAGGTGTTAGAATGGCCAAGTCAAAGTCCAGACCTGAATCCAATCGAGAATCTGTGGGAAGAACTGAAAACTGCTGTTCACAAACGCTCTCCATCCAATCTCACTGAGCTCGAGCTGTTTTGCAAGGCGGAATGGGCAAAAATTTCAGTCTCTTGATGTGCAAAACTGTTAGAGACATACCCCAAGCGACTTACAGCTGTAATCGCAGCAAAAGGTGGCGCTACAAAGTATTAACTTAAGGGGGCTGAATAATTTTGCACGCCCAATTTTTCAGTTTTTTATTTGTTAAAAAAGTTTGAAATATCCAATAAATTTCGTTCCACTTCATGATTGTGTCTGGGGGTCACAGCCCCCAGTGTTCCTATTACCACCAGGACCACTTGTGCCTTCACCTTCCATAGCTTAGTGATGGGCTAGCTCAGTGGTTGACACCGCTGACTTTGGTCTGGAAGGTTTGAGGGTTCAATCCACGGTCACAGCGCAGTGTGCTATCTGCCTACTTCATTGGTAATGCGAGTTGGAAATGCAAACACCGGCTGGTACATCACCTGCTTCAACAAGGTCCTGCGTCAGGTGTTGAGGAACCAGGGTGACCTGAAGAAGTGGGCTACTGGAGCAAGACACTCATTGACGAGAGATGAGAACTATTGGAAAGATTGTATAGCTTTAAGAATTAAGAAAACTCATTGAAATACATGTAACTGTGATCCCCTCTTCGGTTAATCCATGTACAGTGTCCACTGCAGTGTATAATGGATTACAAACCAGACAAGTGGTTGTGTTCTTAATATTCAATATATCTGTGGAAGCTGCACACTTATTTCCATATTCACTGTTTCCATAGTATAGAAATGAGCAGAAAGAGAAATCACTTATTGTCCCATTTTCAAATGGCAGTAATATCCTCTGGTTAACAGTTTTAATATGGGATAATGATAATGGAATAATATAATAAACATTAGCTGTAAAGCCTGTGGACTTAATTAGTTTTCCTAACCAAAGGTCCCAGAAATCACAGATATTTTCAGCAAATTAAAAAATTATCTTTTAATGATCACGATTAAAACTGAAACACTATACAGTAGTTGTCTAAAAAGACAACTGTTGGCAGAGACTAACCAAAAACAGCTCCTCTGATATAGTTTGTATTACAGTGCCCCCTTGTGATAGACTGGACAATTGTTCACATTGGCCATCCAGTGGTGGAATGTCAGACACAACTAGAAAAATGCATTTCCTGTCGAAAATGCGTGTGGATGCTGTGTGCTGAAAGATTGCCCTGAAAATGCTGAACATTTTGACACGTGAAAGGGATATTTACCTGAAAGTATGCTGAAGTACAATTTTCCCATTAATTTGAATGGGGCAAGATTGTCAAAATAAAGCTAAATATTTCAAAAGTATGAAGTTTAGAAATGACTGTCCTTGAAGAGCTGAACATTTTGATACCTGAATGGCTTTGCTAGCTGAAAGTATGCTGAACTTATTAAAGATGAGAAAATAGTCCAATAGGACCCCACAAACTAGGTAAAACAAGTAGGTGTGAACGTGTGTGTGGGCGGGGTGGGGTGGGGGAGATTGGGGGTGATAGAGAGGGAAAAGGGGAGGGGGAGAGAGAGAGACAGCATCCACACAACTAGACAAATGCTTTTCCTGAAGACAATGCCTGTGGATGCCGATTGCTGAAGAATTGCCCTGAAAATGCTGAAGGCTGAGATGCAATGCTGAATAATTATGGAAGATGGAATGAAAAACTGAAGTTGGGAATTTAACTTCATTATCTGAAGAAGGTGAGAGCTTAGGAGCATTCCTAAAACAGTGGAATGCTTAATCCCAAATACTTCTTCCTCTACAGCAAACATCAGTCTAGATCCCGGATCAATGGAGATCCTGAACATTTTACTGTGACAGTAATATTGGTGTTTCTTTAAAATGTCAATGTGACCACATTTCATCACAATCATAGTCAGTAAAATAAAGAGCACAGGCAGCTTGGCTGAAAAATCCTCCTCAGCGTAAGATGAGATCTGTCCTTCACTGTAACCGATTTCAAATGGTGCTAGAAACAAAAGCAGACTCTGAACACCAAAAGAAATCGGTCAACCTTGGAGAGAGGACAAAAAGCTTGAGCAGTCAAACCATCACTGCAGACTGGTGGTTTGTGGTCCATTGAGTAGTGCTTCAGGGATCGATACTACGCAGCTGACGTCATATTTCTTTCCCCTCGATCGCTGGACACATCTTGCCTGTTGCCCGTCAGTGAAACACACTTCCCGCCCCAAGAACACTGATTTCAAATGGTGCTAGACAGGTGACGATACTCTATGCCACCATCTGAAACCAGCTTCCAAGGGGGGCACTTCTTTCTTTGGCATAGAACACCCCTGAAACTTGAAAACAGTGGGAAATGATTTGTAAAATTAGCACTTCTCTAGATTACAACAAGAATCCTCTATTACAATGGATGTGGTACGAGTTAGGACTCCCTGTGGTGGATTTGAGAAATATTTTAGTTGGCGTAACAGAACTGAAAAGATCTGAAAGAGCAAAAGATTGGTTCATATGCTGCAGATACATGTGAAGCTTGACACCGGCAACCAAGAGCCTATGAAAATAATGTCGAGTGAGTTACTGATATGACAGTAGCCTGAAATGTAAGTGCATCACACAGGCCTATCTGATTTTTAGAATAGATATTTTTAGGATGGTGTTATGGAATGTGTTTTGGACCTTGGGGGCAGAGACTGCAGCATCTTGGGATGCTCACAGTCTAGGCCAACACAGCATTTGTTCTAAAGCTACATCCACATTTTAAGATGAATTCCAAGTGCTGGTCAACAATTAACTGAATATTACTAAGCATTAACAGTTAGGCATTATTTCTCATCAGGTACTTCACCACTGATCAGAAGTAGTAAAAAGGAGGGAGTGAATCTCAGAAGCATCCAAAAACAGACATCTCCTATAGAACAGATAAATGTAAGTAAATGTATGAAATGCAGAAACCAGTCATTGCATGCTCTGTTTGCAGGCGTTAATTATGCATCAGCCAAACACCCATAATAATATGACATAAATATATCAACAGAATGTTGCACTGGTTCCTTCTTCACATGGAAATGTTGACTTAAGTAAGATCTGTGAGAGGACTCTGAGGGGATAGAAGCTATTAGCTGCATTGTCATATGACGTGGCGGTTCATCTGGAGGCCCTACCATCTGTAAATGGATCAAATAATCTTTAGTAGAAACCACCCCCAGAACTTACCTTAATGGGGAGAGTTACTGTCAAAGGCTCTTATGATCCAGACCCATCAAACAGCCTGGCAGCAGCGCAGAGATGTTCCCTTCTAAAGGTTGTTGACTGGGATAAGACTAACCAGTCAGAGAAGGCCACTGTCAAGGGTCAGAGCTCATGGCTGTCAATAAGTATGTGAATGTGCTTTGGCTCCATCAACATGGTCGCAGGCTGGCAAGCTCTTGATTTCAGTGTTAGCAGAGACATGAGAAGAAGGACAAGAACTGAGAATTTTGAAGAGAAGGAAGAAAATAAACCGTCACCGGATTTACATCATAAAGTCGGAGATGGAGAGAGTTGGCTGAGCAGAGGGATTTACAAACGGGCGCTGATTTGGCTTTTTTTCTGCTTGACTGCTATGTTGTGAATTTATTATTAACAGTAGTAGGATAAGGATTTAAACCATTACCCTTTGTGCTTGTAGCCAACTCATGCCAGAACATGTCACTTGTGCTCCCAGTGTGACTCTTAACAGCAGCTGGCTAAGCTAAGGACAACACTGTGTTGCTACTTTCACTTATAATACATCCAGGAAAGTTCATACACAAGCTGCAGTCATATTTCTTTGCTGTGCCTTCAGATGCAACTAAACTCGACAGTGTGTTTTATTCAATTTCAAACGTGTGTGAACAGCATGCGTCCTATATATGACAGAAAAACTCGAGTGGCAAAATGTTTTTGTGACACCACTGTGCAAAACAACTTCACAAAACCTTTCTGTGGATGTGCAGGACCCACTCTTAGTTCTCTGTCAATGTTCACAAATTGTGCTGGCTGTAAGTGTGTCGTGTCCGCCTATCGTGTAGTGGACGTTACTACATATTTGATCTGTTTTACAGTAAAGAAGAGGCGGGGCGGTCAGCTCGGTGAGTTACGTTGTTTTAATCCCCACCAGATGAATTTTGTAGTGTCCACTAACTGGGTGAATTTGACTCATAACTGTGACTCTGGGCTGGATGCAGCAGAGCACACTGGAGCAAGCTGGGAGAGGAAGGGCTGGTTGGAGCGGAGGAGATTGATTCTCATGGTAGCGCTAGTTAGATTTTGAGTTCTTGCTGATTGCAGCTTTAGCAAAGCCTCATTGGTCTCCACTACACTGAGACAAATTAATCAGTAATATGCACAGAAGGCTTTAATTTATGGCTCTCCTTTATATCCCTACCTTGTTTTTAAATGGACCCAGAGGAAGGTCCAGGGAAACCTGACAGCATCTTGCAGACTGCAGGGGCCATCAGATGTAATTTATGTTAAAGGATAAGGCTGATGAGTTTCTATATTTATCTTACTGTCAACAAATTAAAAGGCCAAAACAACTATGAATGTGTCCAAGAATTGTGTGTGGATGCAAAACATGATTTAGTTTATTCCTCCATAGAGCTCCATTGTTGTCCAAACACTATTACAAAACATCAGTGAACCACACCGTTGTACTGGTTGATGTGTTCCTGCATTATGAAATATGGGCACTGGAGAGTAGTTCCTGTCAGGCATGCTGAAAGGGCAAGACTGAGGTCAACAGACTGACAGCGAGGCACAGAACACCACAGACAGAACTTTGGGAACCCAGCAGTGCAGCCGTAGAACTCAGCAATGCCGACCACGACACCAGCTGAGGTCTTGTTTGTAGAGTGGACAAAATTTACTGACAGCATAACACAGGATCTGTGGTTAATAAGTGGGTAATTGTGTAGTCAGGACATTCCTACAACCACCTGCAGAGCACTTCATTTTCTAATGTGCACAGGTTGAAAAAGGTAAAAAGCCAATGCAAACTGAGCGTGCTCAGGCCTCTGCCTGACAGGAACTATTCTCCACAGACAGTGAAAGAGATCGCCATTATTACGTACAGAGCTGCTTCTAAGTAAACCATATTTAAACATGTCAGTGTAACAGTGTGGCTCACTGATTTTTTTTTAAAATTGTTTTTGGACAACAATGGAGCTCTATGGCACATAAAAACAAGCTAAATGAGATTCTGGATACACAGAATGTAATTGTTTGTAGGATAAACATTTAATGTAGTTTTTTCATTAGGGTTTTTGACACTAATTAAAACAGAAAATCACCAGCCTTATCCTTTAAGGCTCTCAGGCTCGTGTCCAGGAAGAGGTTTTGTTCACTGTCCTGGTTCAGGGCAGAAAGCAGATCAGAAGGGAGCAGGTGAAGGGAGAGTGAGAAAGAGATGAAATGGAAAACCACCGAGAAAGCGCCAGAAAACCTCTCTCTCTTCCTCTCTCCCTCTCCCTATTTCTCTCCAACACGCCCACATGACTGATCTGATACTTGATCCAAGCTTTGCAGATGTGTGAAGGGCCAAACAAGAACAGACACACAAAACGCTGCCAACATGGGTCCTCAACAAACAGGCTCACCTGCAGCTCTATGCAGACAGGCCTCACCGAGTCCTCTCCTTTCTGTTGTTCAGTAGAATAGTGAGGATGATACTGCGTTGGTCTCCAGCCTCTACAAGGGAAGAGCAAGGAAGTGGCAGTCAGTGACGCAGACAGGCAGCTACAATACACTGAGAGGGCGGGGCATGCACAGGTAGTGGCCAGTTCACTGACTTGTTGTGAAGTGCTTCAATATCCATTTTTTCCCATCCTACCGTTTTCACTCTTTGCTTGCAGGTGAAAGAACCAGCGACAACTCTGTCTTGCTTCAAACTCCCCTGTCCCTTCCAGAACACACACCCACACACAGTCTGCCTTCATCTCTTCATGTTTACAATGACAACCCCCACAAATACTTGTCTTGAAACCGATTAAAGTCAAATCAGGGAAGCCTCGCCCATCCTCTAAACATCAGATACTTTGATTTTCATAATAAGAAGAAGGACCAAATCCCCTCAGCCCTTACAAGTCCCTGTCAGACCAAGCCAAGTCATTTTTCCCCCATCGGGGCTGTTTGTGTGTAAGCCTACGTATGTGTGTTTGTGTGTTTGCATGGTAGCCACAGCGACAGCGCTGATCACAGGGCCCGTCTGTCCGTAGGTGTCTGGTTCCTTTGCTTAGCTGGCTCAGCCTAACCCCATCAGTTTTCTTTTTCGGGTTGTTTGTTGCTTGTGTGCCACTGGACCTGTTGTGTAACGCTTATAAAAGATTTAAAGGGACAGGAGGCCTTCAGAGAGCAGTCAGCAACACAGTCAGGATGGAACTGTGAAGCACACGGGGGAGACTGGAAGGCTGAAAATCTTTAGAGAAATAGGAATTGAATACCAATGTTGAACTGCTGAGTGAATAAACAGCAGTGAAACATGCATGATAAGAGATCTGAGAGCTAACTGTTGTACTACTGACTTCCACTACAGCTTTTTGTTTAAAAAAAAAAAAAACCTCAAATAATGAATCAGCTGTCTGGAGGGAAGATGGAATAGTGTACTGCTGTCTCTGAATGTGCGTCACGATTACGCCTCGTGTTGCAGTGTAGCCTACACAGGCTAGTAGACGAACCGTAGTGTTAACTCATTCACAACGAATGACCCCCCTCAGAGTGCTGAGACGACTGGGAGAGTACCAGCTTCAGCACTGATGATACAAATCATCTTTTTCTTTACAAAAGACAAAATAAATACACAGCCTTAGTATACAGTTTGTCATACCATCAGCACATTTACGAGAGAGAGAGAGAGAGGCGCTGACTGTAGAAGCAGGAGCTGCAATGCAGACCATGGGCAGCCACACATGCTCTTGCATCATCTCAGAAATGTGGCGTTTTGGATGTTGGACTTCCAGCCAGGAAAACAAGAAGACTTCTTTCTCATCTAAGGATCTGAGCCCTTCATGTCACTCTCAACACAAAAACAAAGGTCTCGGAGAGATTCAGGCCGTCACACTATGCAGAAGATGCTGAGCAGCTGACGGTACAAAGCACAGTAAACTGGAAGGCCTTGGTTATTTTCTGGGTCCCATAATTTCCTGTAATTTCCTTGAAGATAACAGATATGTACATCACTGTAAATTTGCGGGAAGGTTCTCAGACAGGACTATAATCTGGGATTAAATTTTGGAAAAATATAGTGTTCTATCAGTGCATCTAGTGCAGCCTAGACACTCTTGGTCAGTGCACAGCATGTCACATGCTAAAATGTAAAATTTGTCTAAGGGCAAGCATATGGAGAATACAATTTGCAACCAAATAAATATTTACGCTTCTCTGCATAGACCTCTTCCTGAAGACTGTAGCAGATCTTTCCAGAAAATTCTTCTGGAAATCAGCACGTCCTTATAAACGGAACACGACCAGCTTAATTGAAGGAATGTTTCCCTTTCCAGGAAACATCCACGCATGTAAATCACTGCATTAGCAAGGCCTGAGGATTGCTTACTGTATCGTAAGAGGCAAGTACAGATGAATGAATCATAATCGCCTGATAAATGCCACTGTCCACCTGTAAAGATATCCACACAGGAAACACATGCAGCAACATTTTCTATGAAAAGACTGGTTTTCATGACATAACTACCCTTTAAACTCACACTGGAAACAAATATTACTACTTTTCCAAAATCTTCTGGTACCTTTTAACAATATATCAACATACAACGTGTTCATGTATCCAAGGAAAACCTCTGTGTAAGAGGAAAGCGCTTCTTAACCAATCAGATGTTCAGCTCCAGCTGCTTGCTTGCACTAAGCCAATATAGCCCTGCTTTGGAACCAGGGGAGCTCCTCCCATCCAATGAGAATCCAGCTTTGGCACGATGGCCTGTGATGCAGCAGCTTTAGGAAGTCCAGTGCATGTGAACTGGAGAGAAGCCAACGCAGAGTCACCCAGAGAGCTAGGTAAACAACTCTCTCCTCTTCTCCCTTTCTTTCTCTCTCTCCTCCTCTTCTCTTTCTCTGTCTCTGATCCTGAACCATGACATTTAGTCCCCTCCATTGCTCCCTTTCCCCAGGAGAGAGAGAGAGAAAGAGGGAGAAAGAGAGAGAGAGATCCAAGCTGTGTACTGGTGGAAGCAAAGTCCAGCCCAGAAAGGACTGCGTCACCATCTCTGTCTCTCCTAACTACGCAGAAACAAATGTGCCTTGGGAAGGGTTTGGCAAATCCCTGTGGCCCTGGAGGGTGAAAACAAATCACGTGACAAGCGTGCCACTAGCCACAGACACCGACACAGATCTGTTGTCTGATAACAACATACAGCTGGATCCCAGCTTTCATACATGGTGGCCTCTTCCACCCCACACTCTTTTTTTTTCCTTTCAATTCCATCAAGGGTTAACCACAACAAGTAGGCCAGCAGTCAACAGTTCTAATACAGATACATGCATGTACACACACACACACACACACACACACACACACACATACACACACACACACACACACACACACCTAGCTACGGATACAACATCAGCCTTTTCGCTAAATTCAACGATGAACTTCTCGTACTATTTCATTTGCTATGGCTGCTGTACTGCCCACCTGGCTGCATCTCTACACACTCCCATATAATGGTGTATTAAACGTGTTTCATTCGGCACCGTGCATGACCGTATTCACCTACAGTATCTGCGCCAGTGTAATCATCTGTATTCCTTCAGGTGACGGTGGCAAAAAATAAAAAAAAACGACGTTCGAATACCTGGATAATTCTCAGCAAAACATTCCTGACTGAGCTTCGTTGTGATATTAAGAACCTTCCAGAATATTCTTTTGTTAACCCCTTTGTCGCACCTCTGCCCGACAAATACACACATACACATCTTAGCATGCTGTCATAACAGGACCTAGAGAAACTGTGTAACATCTTCAGCATCCATGTTGAAACTCCCGACACCATAGCTCACAGGAACTACACAGCACACACACACACACACACACACACACACACATAAAAGCGACAGGCAGAGCAGATCAAAACTACCAAGGAGGAAGAGGAAGAGGAGGAGAGAGCCCAGATTGTCCGAAATCGCTGTGTCCACTTCAGGTGGAAAACTCGATGACTCTGGGCTTCTGTTATCTCAGCTTCTGTTTCTCCCGACATGAAAAAAGTGACGTAGCAACTAATCCAAAATCTCTCTCTCACTCTGACTTGCTCTCCCTCCCTCGCCCTCTCTGTATCTCCCTCTCTCTCCCTGTTTTGCTTGCCTCTCAAACACACGCACTCTTTATTTTCATCTTGTTACAACAGATCTGTCATTACCTGCTACTTCGAACTGACACATACACAGAAACAGAACAGTCCCTACACAAATGCATATGTACGTGCGCATGCACACATAGCTGTGCACACGCACGCATGGTCACACTATTCCTCTTCCTGAGTGTGACGCAGCACTTAATTCTCTGTGCTTTTATACCACTGTTGTGGCTACACAACGCGCTTCTTGATCAAGCTGAGCCAGAAACACACTTGCTAGCTGCCACACAAGGCAAGTGAGCATGAGCAGACTGCAGTTAAAGGGACCCTACCACTAAAGATCCCTGTCCCCCTTTCTGTGACGTTGCTGTGTCCCCATTTCCCCCCATGTCCCCTTATAATTGGGTCTCTCTCCCTCTCTGGCACTGTTGTCTCTGCACTGTGCTAGAGACGCACTCTGGCTGCTCTGTCTGTGAGGCTGAGCTGACTGAGCCTCCTCGATCACCTGACAACCCACTGGTTTTAAAGGCACATCGCCAACTTATGTATCAGTTGCATAATCACTAAGACGGTCTTTTACCTTTGTTAAATACTGTCAAATAAGGGATTCCACTTATCTCATGATGCTCGTCTTTAATGTGTTGTGAATTTCTTCTGTAGTACCCTTATGTGGGTTCATACAGTGCCTTCTGATGTTGAGTGCATGCTGTTCCTCATTCAGTATTACTACTTTTTACCACCAGAGAAGAGCAAACATTAAAAAGAACATACAGTGTGAGGTAACTGACCTTTTCATCCCCACTCTGACACCGTGGATGGACCTAGCACGTCTACTTCCTTTTTCAGTTCTACATGTTTCCCACGACAGATCTGCCCTAAAGGAAGCAGAAAACCGTTTCATCCTCTGTATCTATTCACAGTAATCCTGCTATCCAGTTAAACTATTCATGAATCTTGTATTGCAAATTAATATGGTATAATGTTTATGTAAGTGTATTGTATTACATTACGCTACAAGGACTGTGTTACTGCCTTATAAATAGTCTGTTGTGGTCCAGTCAAACATTAGCAGAGTTTATTTTAAGAATTTGGGTCTGTAGTTTATTGGACATACCTGGATCAGATGATTCTTCATTTCTAACGTAAATGACGCAATAGAGCTGCAGGAAGATAAAAGGAGAATAACACTTTTTAGAGTGCAACACTAAAAAGTATTGCCCTTAATCAACAGTGTATTTTTTAACTACTGAAGCATAAAACGTTATTGCCAAGTATTATCAAAAAAACAAAAAAAACAAAAAGACAAACGGGTCAAGACTAACGGGGAAAACTCCATTAGACAAGACACCTTCGGTTGAAGTGTGAAGCTACAGCTGCTATTCTCCTCTGCTTCAGGATAAAAGCATCATGTGACAAAGTGAAGAAGACGAGCACGGCACCTAGTTACTTGGTTATATGCAAAAGAGGGATGACGTTACACTGGGACCTGTTACATACAAATCAAGATACAATATGAATGTTTTTTCCTATCTAGACCTATAATTAGTTTGGGGAAAGGCCACTGCAGTGAAAAATAACAATGCAGTCTGCTACGATTGTAGGCCTTAAATATGTCAAATTAGCCAATTAGCGTAGCCACCACAATGTTGCAAACAACGTCCAGCAGGGCAATAAGAGGAACAAGCCTGGTTCTGTCTCTTTTTTGAGCTCATCTGTTCTCGGCGAGGCCGTGCCCATTAGGTCTGTCCTCTTTATATACTAAAGAGAAATGAAAGCTTTGGGATAATATTTATTCTGAAAGTCACAACTGTTGGCTTGAACTCAAGTGTTAAACTGCAGTCAGCTCCATTTTGAGAACATTCTCTCTTCTGCAGTGCAGCCTCGCTGATTGCTTCAACCTTGTAATATTACACTGGATATCTGAAAGGTTTGAATGAGCTGCTGAAGCACAGTCCGTCCCTCTGTTTTCCATTATCCTACAGTCACAAGTCTAGATTTTCATCCAGCATTTCATGTGCCGTTAAATGTTTTTCCTAAAGCACTTGTAGCTGGTGGTGGCGTAACTCCCCACTGGTGACAGAGGATACGGAGCCCACAGCTTCACCTTACAGGACTGAGAAAGGAGAGCACCGGTAAAAGAATCAGCTTTCACCCTCGAGCTGCATGTGAAATGTAAGGGATCTGAGGGATCAAAGCATGTTTGTTGTGAGCAGACAGGGAGATGCTGAAAGTATTGATCTGAGGATTGAGGTCTCTCTGCTCTTCTAGAATAAAGACATCCTCACTCTATATGTGCATCTGATACAAGATAACTGAGGAATATGAATGCAAGTTAACAGCGGTGCAAGATTTCCTAAAATTACTGGATGTACTTCTTATTTCACTCCATTTACTTTAGAACTTTAGTTGCTTTTCAGAACCAGATTAATACAACATACAGTAGGATTATATGACCTCATTGATCTATGGGGGACAATTCACAAGCTACCAAGCAGGAATTCAAATTAAATGCATATTAGGTGGTTAAAACTAGCTCCCCCTTCACCAGCTGCAACATTAAATGTAATGTACACAACAAATCATCACTAAATATAATATAATATGATACAGGAATGTGAAGTGTGTCATTCTGCACAATGAGTACTTTTACTACTTGAAGCATGTTTTGGTGTTGATACTTTTGTACACAAGTAACATTTTGAATGCAGGACTTTTACTTGTAACAGAATATTTTTACACTGTTGTATTGCTTCTTCTACTTAAGTGAAGGGTCTGAGTTCTTCTTCTTCCACCACTGCATGGTCTATTATATAACTGATGCATTTAATGTGTGTCTGTACTCGGTGTTGTCATATGCCGGTTCTACTATAACTGCACCAAATCATTGCAGGTCTTTCACCATGGTTGATACTGGGGTATTCTACAGCACACTGCAGCCTGTAGCCTCCAACAAGAACGGGAAGTTTTACTGTGCCAGTGGTTTGTGTTTGTGCTGCCAAAGGCACGCTACAGCTTTAAAGGTACATCCAACTGCTGCTGCTCCTTCCTGTCTGCTATTTACGTATGCTCCTCATCCAGTGAACACTGTGTTAAATTTAGCCATGCCATCTATCAGCCATGCCTGTTCCACTCCCTAAACCTTAATCTCTCCCTTGGAAAAGTGCCCAGTCAGCTCCATTCATATTGTTTTTTAGATATACAAGAAACAGTGGGCATAAACCCTAAATGTACTCACACATCCATTTAGGCACATAAGGCATTATGTTTTAGCAGTGTGTTATTGAAAATAAACTGTTTAATTGTTTTCTGTTGTTACCTGATCAGCAGTTAGCACTCAGAAGAATGCAATCAGGCTCTCGCTGGCATTGTCAGCATGTGTTCCAGCATCACGCTCTGTCCTGCAGAGCTCTACTTTCAGCAGGCCCTGAGAACATTCCAGGCATTAGTTCATGACAAACGTATACGCCGTGAATTCAGACATTTGCACTCAGCTCAGCAGTTTCTGGCATCACCTAACGAGGCGCTGATGCTGTGCACTTGTAGACTTTAATAATTTTGGTTCTGTGACCACTGGCTACACTCTGCACTTAAATCCTGCAAATGTGCACCTGGCCGAGGGTTATTCAGATCAGACTTTTTGACAGTAATTGATATAAACAGCAGTGCACTGTTGTGCTACTTGCCCTGCGGTACCTGGCTGTGTTTCTTGTGAAGTGTACTGGCTCTTACCTTTCACAGAAAGTTGAAAGCAAACACTAATTTCCCTGATTGAAAAGAGAACAGCAATATTCATAATCTGCGAGGCATGCTATTTAAATATCTAATCTGCACTGTGTTGTTTTGTTGGCTTCTCTAATATATTCATTTCCTTATGAAATGAATTCAAGGACAACATTGAACATTTTCCCTTACTTCACCTCTCAAGCAGTCAGCAATCAATAGGTTAGCCGATCGCAGTCAGTTTGGGATTCTGGGATATCAGGCCATTTTCCCAAATCTCAGCAGATGCTTGTGTCAGATCTTCTGTCAACAAAATAAGTAAACACAAAATGACAACATACATGCACCAGCTCACATTTGGATATGCAAGCTGCTATTTTATCTTAACTCTCTATTATTGCATCAATATTCTGCCATACAATATCTCACTCATTCCAAGAATGCTGATTTCTAATATTTTGATGAAAAAGATGATCTGCACAGCAATCCTGCACAAAAACGCCATCCTGTGTTAAATAAGAGTATTGCTTTTGGGGGGTTTGTTTACATCAGGAATAAAAAGTGCGTATGTCAGAGAAACCTCTGGATGGATGGAGCAGAGTCAAGGCACAGGTTTACGAACAAAAAAAATTGCCTTTAGAAAGAATTAATTCTATCTCACTATTTCTGCAAATGAACAATTGGAAAAACAAAATCACATAATTTTAACTTAAGCTCTTTACACAATAAAATACCCCTGAATGAAGTTATAGATCTTTTTGTTTGTTTGTTTTTAAACAAGTCTTTACACCTTAAAGTTTAAATACGGTGTATTCAGCTGGAAATGGCACTATATAATAGGCATGGCACACTATGACAGGCACAATAGTAACAACATTTAAAGTCTGTAGCCTATAAAATACAATACATAATATAAAATACAATCCCTGAAACATAGCAAAAATATAGTTTTGCTTATGATTCTTTTTTCCAACACTACATTAAATTAAAGTATCCCCTCCTCATTGAGTTTAAATCAAACTTTGCGTCCTGCTGCTTGTAATTTTGACATTACGGGATATCACACATTGAATCAAATATATTTACATCTTCACAGACCAAAAACATCTACCTCATAAATGAAATCATTACGCAGTAGCCTACCCATGGATGCGCAGACCACTCACTCCGGAGGTAAATTGAAGTGCGCAACATCCTCCCGCAGCAGCGCATCCAGCACACCTCTCCATCCCACCCTGCTCCTCTGCCCTCTCACTGGCTCCGCAGAAAATCAGCCACAAATCCGCACAGACAGGAAACGACAGTGAACAAACACCTTGCTTATTTCCGGGTAACGATGAAAACTGCGTGCTACACCGTGATAATCAAATCACGGGCATGCGTAATTTTTATTAGCCTTTAATAAGAAATGTCACTTGACCAGTTTTCAAAGTTCTGCATTTGACAAAAAAGGCATATACAGTGTAACGTCATTAAACATTATACAGAGTTTAAAAAGAGCACGTTGTTATCGGTTATTAAGGCAACCTACCGCCTAGAGAGGCACTAGAATCTAAGTCCATATAGATGGTGGTACATGAGTTAGCAGAGCATTAGAAAGTGGATGGAAATGAACAGTTTGTACTGGAAGTGGAGATAACTTACCGACTGCGCCTGTTGCGCAACACTCCGGCTCCACTATTTAGCTTCTGTTTCGTCACCGCTTCCATAACCTTCCATCAGCTTCCTGGTTATTATTAAATATGGAGTGGTCACTTGTTCTTAAGCCAAAGCTCGTCTACCCACATTTTCACAGCGACATAACCAGGCCACGCCCACATCACACACCCCCGTTTTCTGATTGGACAGCGCTCTGAAATGCGTCCACGGGATCACGTGCTTGTGACGCATGGTTACAAACAAGCGCAGAAAGAGAGAGAGAGAGAGAGAGAGAGAGGAAAAACTTCTGGTTTTGGCTTAAATTCCGTCTTCCCCTCTCTTTCATCAAACCAGAGTGCAGTGGTATGGTTTACATGTTGTGTACGGTGGTAAAACACACATTAACTGATCATAAAAATATTATTATAACTAGTGAATTTGCCTAACTTCACCTGTAGCCTATTCTCGAAAATTCTAACCACATGATCACTGGTCTTCCATAATTCAATATCCTTCAAGATTCTTTGTAGTATCAACAAGTTGCTTAAGTCTCAGTTTTATGTTGGACTTTCCAAATGTTTAAAAAGAGTTTCAAATATTTATTCCTTTCAGATAATTTCCTGATACGCACTGTATTACTTCTAGAATGTAATAAGCTAGTATATTATTATAGTGTAGACAAAAATTATATATAATGCCATGTCAGGACAAGGCCCTCCATGGGATGTATCACCAGCAGATAGCTGAGGTGATTGACATTAGAAAATCCTACCAGTGGCTGGAAAAGGCCGGCCATTGGACAGCACTGAGGTCTGATCTTAGCAGCACAAGAACAGGCACTAAGCAGGGGTCTACCATACCAGACAGGAGCCCAGGTGCAGACTGTGCAACGGGGCCTCAGAGAGAGTCCAACACATAGTGGCAGGAGGTAAAATGCAGGCAGGAACAGCACAACAAAGTGGCTGGGATTGTGTTTAGAAACATCTGTGCTGGACCCTCAGAAGGTTGTGGAGAATAACAGGGCAAAGATCCTATGGTACTTCCAGATCCAGATGGGGGTGGCACTGTGGTTAGCACTGTTGTATCACAGCAAGAAGGTTCTGGGTTTGAGACCCAGTCAACTTTAGGCAACTTTCTGTGTGGAGGTTGTATGTTCTCCCTGTGCCTGCGAAGGTTCTCTCTGGGTACTCTGGCTTCCTCCCATAGTCCAAAGACATGCAGCTTAGGTTGGTTAGTCACTCCAAATTGTCTGTGTTATTATTTGTGTGTATGTGTCTTTTAAGGACAGACAGAAGGAGCTTATACCCCAACCTCCGTGTGTTCCTACCACTTTGGCATTCACCTTCCATATCCTCTCCAGTTCCTCTTTCAGGCCCTGGTGCTTCTCCAGCTTCTCATAATCCTTCTTCTTGATGTTGCTGTGGGGGCATTTAGCTGGCATGGTTTGGGTCCACTTGTCCCCTTAGATGGAATAGTCACTGAAAATCAGGATGACAGTGCCCCCATCCATAGGACACAAGGGGTCACTGGATGGTCTGATGAGGATGAACATGATGTGAATCAGATGTTTGGGCTTTCACAGTCACCAGGTCTCAGCCCAGTTGAACAGCTATGGGAAATTTTGGAGCAACGTGTTAGACAGTGTCTCCACCACCATTATCAAAACACCACATGAGGACACATCTGTTGGAAGAATGGGGTTCAGAGATTAGGAGAGTCAATGTCAAGGTGCACTGAAGCTGTTCTAGAGGTACATGGTGGCCCAGCACCTCACTGAGACACTTTATCTTGGGTTTTCCTTTCATTTGTCACCTGTCTGTATCTACCGCAATTTCCAGACTATTAAGCGCACCTGATTATAAGCCACATCCACTACATTTAAAATGAAAAAACTGTTTGTACATAGCCGCAGGTGTCCACGTTGTAACATGAGATATTTCGACAGCCAGATCGATCGCCTTTAACTTGAAAGCTGCATCATATGCATTTCATTGTGTGTTTTTCATGATGATGGTGTGTGCATGAAGTGAAAAAAGTAGTGGCTTATAGTACGGAAATTACGATAGATCTTTAAGGTCATTAAACATAAAAGTGCTCTTGTACTTTCTTTTGTTCCTGTGACTAGTCAGTTTTGCTGCTTGGGATATTATGCCTTATCTTTATCCAATCTTACAGTTTTACCCTATTTGCATAAAGCTTTACCACTTTTAATTGCACAAATCTAAGCAGGTAGGCCAGTCGGCTCACACGGATCCAGTGCTGAGGGTGAAGAATGTATGCCAAAACAAGGCATGTAAAACTCGTAAAGATTGCTAAAGAGGCTATGGAGATCTTCAGGTATTTTCATACTGCATGGAATTAGCAACACATCTTACTAGAAGCCTTTTTTACACCAGTCTAAATAGCAGTTTGATTTGATTTGATTTGATTTGATTTATTCTTTCAAGCATGTAAAAACAGTTGATATGACAACACACATAATTTTACACATAATCCAATATCAATTTGCTTATACCTAGTACATGCTTGAATGGAGTAGGAAGAAGTCAGACTTATCCAGTCCTACCCCATGACATCATCTTACCATCATTGGTTTGCAAGCAGTAAATGATTCACTTCTACACACACAAAGTAATATACAAAAGAATTATTACAAAGTGTTAACATTCATACACCACACCCACAATGTTCCATCTGGTTAATCATTAAACCTGTTCTTGCATATATCTTGATTGACACATACCTTTATATTTATGTTTAAACTCATCAATTCTATTACTATTTTTTATGTCTACACTTAAATTATTCCATAGTTTTACCCCACTTATGGAAATACAAAATCTTTTTTTGGTTGTACGTATAGCATGAATTTTTAAATTTAACTGACCCCTTAAATTGTATCCCCCTTCCCTTTCATTAAATAGTTTTTGAATTCCACCAGGTAATAAATTGCTCCTGGCTTTATACATAAACACTGCAGTCTTATATCCAACTAAATCAAAAAAGTTTAACAATTTAGACTGTATGAAAGCTCCATTGGTGTGATCCCTATACCCCATCTTATGCACAATTCTTATCGCTCTTTTTTGTAATATATACAATGGTTGAAGTGAGCTTTTGTATGTATTTCCCCAGTTTTCAACGCCATACTCTAAGTATGGTAAAATCAATGAAGAATACAAAATACGTAGTGCTTTCCTGTCCAAAATATATCTAACCCTTGCCAATATCGATATATTCTTTGCTATTTTGTGCTGTTTGTGAAACCCAGATGTTTTATACTTAAATGGTGAGGGGCAGTTTGACCTTATGTTTGGAACGCCACGTGAACACAGCGTAAAAAAAACACAAAGTGAAATTAAAACAGGAGTGTATATCAATGTATAATATAAATAATTTAGGTCCCAAAACAGAACCCTGAGGCACTCCACATACAATATCCAGCTCACTCGATTGGTATTCACCCAACTTCACAAATTGACGGCTCTGTGTCAAATAACTTCTAATCCAATTCAAAACCAATCCCCTGATCCCATATTTTTCTAACTTATCCATTAATAACTCATGATTGATTGTATCAAATGCTTTTTTTAGGTCAATAAATATTCCCATCATGTATTTCCTCTCATCCATAGCACTTGTTATGTCCTCCATTAGGTCAGTAATGGCCAGAGATGTTGATCGGTTCGACCTAAAACCATATTATTCATATAGTTCATGTAGTGAATAAAACCAAACTGCAGTCGGAAAGCCCTCCGACACACACACACACACACATGCAGGACCGTGTAGATTTTATTTGTAAAATTCTATAGTGTGTGTTGCTTTGACTTGGTGTTTTAGTTTACCCTTGGTTTGCCCCTAAGGCCACAGCAGGGGGCATCCTAACCCAACAATATCACATTCAGACTATGCTTTGTCACTGTATGTTACTGTGTGCTTCACTTCATCCACAGTTTGCATTCTATCAGTGTGGGCTGATGTAAATCACTTGTGGAATGTAGTGTAGTCCCCTATTTCAAAATGTGCATATACTACATTCTACAAGTGATGTAAATCACTTGTAGAATGTAGTATATTCCCCTATTTCAAAATGTGCATATGTTAAATGAATATTATAGTTGAGAAGTACTTTAAGGCTAATATCACACTTTTTTAATAACTTAATAAATTAGGCCTACAACACACATACGCAAAAATACAAGATTGACTGTGACGTTTGTCTGCAGCCCTAAAGTCAGTTTTTGTAAAATAACTACATGGAGCTTTACTACAGTTAACTAGAGTGTGTGTTGTGCCTTCTGTGAACAGTTGCATCACTGGAAAAGAGAGACAATGTGTTCCACATTGTTTCCTACAGCAGATGTTGGTAAGAGACAACAACAACACAGAGCAATGTGCAAAAACAGACAGGAGATCAGTGTATCCTTCTGTTGGGAGAACAGACACACAACTGGAAAAATTTGCTCAAAATCATATTTCATCATATGGAAGATTCTTTTATTCAGCTGGTAAAAGAGTCTTTAATGATTCTGGAAATAATGTTATGTGTTATAATAGTTTCAAACATCGCTGCTTGCTCATTTTATACAGAAACAAATTTAGACTTCCCTTAGAAGTTCATCAGTGTAGATGAAAACAGAGCTAAAAGAAGGTCACTATTGTAGCCTACTTGCTTTCACAAGGTGGCCTGACGTAAGACTCAGATTAAATGCTAATGTTGATCCATAACTGCTGAATGTGCTAGCTAAGATCGTCATATCAAATTAAATTAAATAAAGATAACTAAGGTGAGTGTTGTGTTCATGGTGTGTTTCTTCTGCCCTCTAATGGCCAAAATTGGTTATTGTAGGTTTGAGCCTTTATACTGTAGTATACTTAGTGGTTACCTGACAAGGGCTTTCTTTCTTTTCCAGGCTAGTGACACAAAGGAAAGATGAATGAATTTCTCAGCATAAAAACTGATATTTGTTGTGTGTCTTGTGCTGAAAAGGGCTTTGGAATAATGTCTATAATAATCACTTCAAGTGGTGCATCCCTTCAGCTGTAAAACATGATAACACAGACCCTGTTGTTGCTGAAGTCTCAGCAGGTTCATGTTGTCTTACTCACAGTTTCCCAGTCAAATAATGATGCCCCAGAGGGAATGGATCCTGATAGACATTCCTTATGGTATTTTCTCCTTGAACAGGAAACTCAGGGAGTGGGGAGACATGATGTATCACATGGCTATGTAGAGAAATATTTATGTGGTGCATATGTAGGTTTCCACTTTCTGCTATTGTAAACAAATGCTTTAAATCGTTTACTGTACAGGATCAAACACTGGGTTCTGGTTTTAAGCCCCTCCTGGACGTCATGTGACCTTTTCATGAACGTGAAAACCTATCAGCTTTTCATTTTCATCACAGGCTGAATATGCAGTTCATACGCCCTGAGGGTTCCACTCGGCCTATTGTCTGATCTCCTTTACCCCCCTTTCCAGTCCACCCACTATTATCTTGCCATCACTGAGTTTAGAAGGGGTGTGCTTTGGCATGGAGAGGGAAAAGATGACGTATGTGGCAGCTGTAACTACGCTGAGGGGGGAGACTCCCCACAGTAAAAACAACCAGCTGAGTTTTGTTCATAATCCCACATTCCACAGCACATACACATCTCTTGGCTGGATGGAGGACTAGAGGGTGGAGAATGTAAGAGCCGGGTGGGATGACAGAAGGGAGGGGAGCAGACTGGAGCTCAGGGACTTACTATGTGACACTGAAGAAAACCATGAAGGGAAGAGTTGGAGTCAGGTTCAGTTCATCCAATTAAAGCATGTGTACATACTTACTTCTAGTGGTATCTGGCCATTTAGACAACATTGGGTTTATTATTTTTTTCTGAGTTTTGAGATGTATTTCTGCCACAAACCTCACAGGGGCTCACAGAATCTACAAAAACAAAACATCAACAGCAACATCTGTTTCCACAAACTCTGTTTTTCTTTGGGTGATCCACACAGATCTCTGTCAACAGGTTTATTAGGAGCAATTTCTTCATCAGAAAGAACCAATGAAAATTCTCACAACAAGGTTTCTGGTTTATTGAGATTTTGTTGGGAAAACAAAGACAAAGATGTTTATTTCAATATAGCAGGCAAATAGGTTGCAAATAACAGTCATACATGTGTCGATACAGTAGTGGTCACGTCCACAGGGATGCACACCTTTTAAATCTGCACTGTACAGCAGCTGGCCAGTCTCAGGTTGTAGATGATCACGTTTAACTCAGTATATAGTATATTTTAGTTCATGTGCTTCTTGTGCTGACTTTACAGATGTGGCATATTGTGACAGCAGGGCTGTTTCACAGTGCTGCTGAATGGCCTGAGAGAAATACTGCATTATTCCAGTGTGGAAAGAGACAGGACAGAGTAGGGCTTTAACTGGGGCTTAAACTTGTGGTGAAAGGATGAAAAGCAACCTGATCACACTATTGCCTACAGTAGATTAAATGGAATTAAATATGCATATATATGAACTTGATGTGGACTGTGAGCGAGACTTTGGACTGACATGATGAGCATGTCCTGTGCCGTTTAGTAAAGACAGCTGAGGGATGTTTTTTCTGCCCCACCCAAACTGTGAAAGATACAACAGTGTGAAGTGATGTCATTACTACAGCTCATGCAAACCAGCTGTGTGACCTTATGAGGTGTTTGGGAATTCAATTTCAAGCATGTCATAGAGCCCAGATGTATGCACATGTGCACGTGTTTCAATATAGCACCAGTTTCTGTGGTTAAAGGCCTCATTACTCCCCACTCACTCTTATAATTGATGGTTTTTAACAAAATGAGGCTGAAAACATGACAGTTCATAAAAAGTTCTTTATTTGTTGCTGTTTATGTTTTCATGTTAAATCCAACTGAAACTACAGAATGCTAGTAAAATGAAACTGTTCCATTGGAATGTTAGCAATGAAAAGATACAAGATGAGCTGACAGGAGAAATCAGTACAATAAACCATAAGTCAGAAAATCGTTTGTTTTTCATTGTGACTGAAAACACTGATGTTTCCTTTGGTATGTAATCTCAAGTATGTCATTAAAAACCGACGTCCTCCGAATGTACAGGACAAAATAAAAGTCACAGCCCTTTAAGATATTTACATATGAAAGTACACATTTTAGTACAACATAAGCTATGAAATTAAATTCTTTTGGCACATATACTGAACCTAGCATGTGTGGGTGCACAGAATAAAAACTAAAAAACCAAAAAGTCTTCATACTATACACACTGCTCAATATAATATTGATAATGAAGAGAGTTTATGCAATATACTGAAGAAAGAATACTACTGACAAATGGATGGACAGAGCAGATAGTAGGAGGCTCCAAGGTCTTTATGAGTTTGTGGATCAGTCTGTCTCATGGCTGTTTCAACAGCGACTGTGAAGCTGCTGTAAACTGATCGGTTTGCAGTGACAGGTTCCTCACAGCTACCACTCTTCAAAACATGGTGTGATTAAACCTCCCCTTTTCATCACTGGGACTGACTGCAACTTGATGAGCCATCACTTGGTCAGCAAATTTTACAAAATTGTACAGATTTCATAGGCTAATGTCACATAGACATTTAAACTCATCACTCACATTTTATCACTCCTCATCATACATGCACACAGTATGGAGGCAAGAAAGGCTTAGTACAGTACAGATACAAGCATATGTTAACACACACATTCAGGACTCGAAAGCAGCACAAACAGTCGCACACCTACACAATCAATAACTCAATCAGATGAAATAAGAGCCCAATGGATTTTAAGTATGTAAACAAATTTCAAGGCAGGTGGTTTCTCCCTCTCTCGGTCATAGCTTTACAATGAAGTAAGGAACAATTTCATTTTGTGCTTATGTTGTAATTACTGCTGGGCTGTTTAGTGGAGGGTTAAAGTTGATGACAAGCAGAGACCCTGCTGGGTGTTGACAGCACAGACTCCAGTCATCATGGGGGCCAGTGTGATTCATTTTAAAATACACTTCCCTTCAGAACTTCCCATCTCCTGTCTCTTGTCTCCAGCCTGACTGCCATCAACAACCCAGGGACTGAGCCCTCATCATCATTGACATCATTCATTGTCACTGCCGCCATCATCAGACTAGTTTTCCTGATGTTTCTTGGGGCACATAGCCAAAAGAGGATGCAAGGGACCCAAACAAGAGGAGTGTTGATGTGGATGATTGTTCTAGTTCCTGATGTCCACTTTGCTGCGTGGCTGGGAAGAGAAGGAGGTGAGCTTGCATCGTCGTGTGTGTGGATGGGTGTGTTTGCAGGGGTAGTTAGTTCCTGGGCTGTAGTTATTTGTGGATGATTTCACAGCTCGGTGTCTGCTGTCTTGGCAGTGGAGTGGCCATTGTTGGGAGGGGGAGGCTGGGTCTTGGCTGCCTCAAGGGACTCTCCATTCACGTTGGGTTTCTCCTGGGTTTAAGCAGGAGGGTTGAGAGGCGCCTCAGATACAAGAGTGTCCCCCTGGTTCTCCTGATCCACTGGGTAGGCCTCCTCTGCCTGCAAGTACAGCACAAATGAACAAGCCATCATGGAAGGGCTAGAGAGAAAATATCAAGAACACCCTGGTATCAGGACACTTGACACTTGGAGGCAGAGTAAACTAGTTGTGAAGCAGCTTTCTCCTCATTTTTAAGGTAAACCAAACAGAGTGTTTCCAGGTGAGGACACATCTTTTGTTTTGTGCAATGTGTGAAAAGGTAACTCAATAAAGTCCGGGCCTGATTCTGTGGGCGTAGTCTGGAGATCACGTGTGAAAACAGCTTAAGAGGATTCAGGAAATACCTTCAGAATTTGGGTGCTATGAAACAAAGATACAGGGGTTAAAGCGTTTGGAAGGTCTCAGTTTCATAGATTTACAGAAGATTATTTCTGTGACTTGAGCATATGTATGAGAATCAAGCTGGGGCTGGTTTAACTATGCTCTTATGTTCTAAATGGTCTTAGATCAAGTATTAATAAGGGGTTAAAGAAGCATTTGCTGTGATGATCAGATACAGTTCATGCACATAAAAATACATGTTGTATGCACTAACTCCCACACCCTCCCACTATTACAGTAAAAACACACACAAACACACTCTATAATATGGTTTCTATCATGGCACATTGTGAGTGGTATGGCGTAACAGCTATGTCTAGCTAACAGATGAAACTGCAGATGAATAAGGCAGCAGAAAGCAGGGTGTGGGTTTTTGGATAAGTCACTTTTTCTCTGCATGTTCTCTCTGATAGCTGGCCATCAACATTCTCTAATTAAAACCCTGGCACCAACCAAGTCCAAAGGAAGGAAAACCAGACACACAATGAAAAAAGTACACGTTTATGACAAAACCTACCAAGAGGTCATGCGGGAGGTCACTCAGAACAGAATTCAGAACAAATAAATAACAGAAAGATTTCCTGCAAACATGATCAAATTAACATTGTGCAGCGTCTGCAAAGGAACAGGCAGAATCTAGACAGGAATTTTCAATAACTGGGCTGTGAGCTGAATAATGTACTCACTAGAGTTAACAAGTACAGTAAATGTGAATCAGGCCAACTGTGACCGCATACAGTGCAGTTCACTGTCATTCTTAACAGAGAATGTGTAAATGTGCTTACCAGCCTAACTCCCTTGGTGGTGTCAGTCCTGCGTTGGCATTTGAAATGACCTATAAGGATCGCAAGGGCAGCCAGCAGACCAGTGACCAGTATACCAACAAATACTGACGACCCCGATGATGATGATGATGGTGGAGTCTTCTTTGTCACCCCCGCCTGCCAAAAATTGAAGAGATGAGACTGTGGTCAAAAGGAGCTTGCCTGTGAATTTGTAGTATTTTAAATCAGGTTAAAATGGAGTTGTGCCATCTCAGTCATCCATGTCTGTCAGTTTAGGGTCAGTGAACTGTTATGTTTTGACTATTAATGACAGAAGAACTACAGCAGCAGCCCAGTTTAAAACACATTAAAAATTCACTTGGCTTTCAGATATTGCATTCATGACTTTCCTGGTCTCGTGGGTTTCAGGGTTATTTTACTTTCACACCATCATATTCAAGGGTGTAACATCTTTTACCTCTTCTTTTAAATGTTTACTTTGGAGTGCTTCAGCCAATGCTTAGCTGCAGGGGCAGTAAATATTAGAAATATATCAATACTTAATAATTGCATTCTACTGTAACCTCACAAATACATGAAACACTGATGGATGCCATCAGTACCCACTATCGTCACTGGCCAGCAGCATTCTGTCGACCTCTTGGAAGATTTTTAGAATGCAGTTGTTTTTGTCATTGAAGCTTGCAAGATTTTTCTGAATAATTTGTTTAGTTTCCTCCTATAAAAAGGATTTGTATGTTAAAGGTAAATGTATAACATATACTAATTTACAATGGGGTTTGATTAAAGTCAGCTGGGAAACAATGTCAAGTGTGTATCAGAATAAAGTAGAGCATAAAAAACATGAACTTAACTGAAAATTTGCAAAAGCCTGAACAAACTTCACATTTTCAGTGTTTAGTTTCCTACATATACAGAGTCATCAGCACACGCAGGCCTGCTGTGTGTGTAATGGAGACAAAATGCAGTTGGTTGGAAAATTTGCTGACCACACCTTGTTTTTCCCACCTTAACCCTGAACTATGATATCACCTCATTGCACAATTTCAGGCTGTGCGACTTGGGAACTCTTTTTATTTTCTGCAGTGTGATCCAGACAGTGCTCAGTGTTCCCAGAAGACCACTAAGACAAACCTTGAATCCTCAGTTAGATGGGAGTGGGCCCATAGCTGGATTCTGCTGTAACACCCACATCTTTGAGGCAGGGAAGAAGAACTAAGGAAGGCTGAAGTTGAGCAGCAAAATAACTTTTTCATCTCCATCTGTCTGTGTCACTTCCTGCTCTCAGGAACCTTTCACTGTCTCATAGCTAACACTGCTTGACTCAACATTTGCACTTGAATCAACACATTTGAACAACTCAAAGGTTTTATTTGACGTGTGTGAAGAAGGAAAATAATGTTTTGTCATGTTAGACACAGTTTTTATAGTGACTGGTGACTTATGAATAAACAAAGTTAAGCAAAAGATTCCTTCTAAGTTTCCACTACTTTATCACATTGTTGCCTATTAAATTGTTCCACTGACTGTTCTTTCATCCGTTCCTGTTCATGCGCTCTGCATTTTGAGCTAATCATCAGCTGGCTGTTGCTTCTAGCACTGTAGTGCATGTTTAGTTTCAGCCTGAGTTGGATGGATGACTTCTACAGATGGTCCAGGCTTTGTGGATGTTACCGTAATGACCCAAATAGAGGCCAACTAAAGAATGCAGACTGGGATTTGAACTGCTCCTTGACATGCTGCAACAATAAGTTCTGTTTGAACATCACATGTTTGTTGTGGTTTGACATATCATCTAATTACAGATTTAGAATTTAAGCATGAGTCATAACTAGCTGTAATTATGCAGTAAAATGGCTCCAAATGTGGTATTTTATCAGGTTTGGAGTATTCTGTGTGAAGAAATGAATATCTTACTCATTGTTGCTGTGACAAAACCATTGTGTATTAGAAGTAGAAAATGAAGCTACACCCTTGCGATCCCTCCTTTTGCCACAAGGGGCAAGAGAGGAAAGATTAACCCTCTTCTTCATTTGTCTCTTGGTAGGAACACAGTCTCAAGATTTATAACACCTGAGGAATGTCTGAGAAGAAATCCGCCTTTATCTGGGCCATATTTCCAACTGTAGCTCTTTAAAACACATTAATCTTCTTCTTCCAAGTGGAGTAAGCCACTTCCTCTGGACCCAAGGTGTAAGGGGCCAGATTAAGGTCTCAGTAAAATAATGTATCACTAGACGGTAACTGGGCTCAACCCTCTCCTGTTGATTCACTGGGGTCTTAAATTTTGCATCTCAAAATCTCAACTGCTGGTAGTTCGATCTGCCAGTGGTTACAAGCTGAATGACACAACAATGACTGTAGAATGTGGCTTTGTTGGTGGTGGATTGACATCTTATATGAACACAAGTCCCTTATATGAACATATTTAATCATTATGTGTGTGTTTTGCTGATGGCAATGCTAACTGCAGAGAAGAACCACTCACCCCCTGTTGAGTACTGCTGGTCTTATCTGTGGCCTTAGTGGCTTCAGTCTTCTGACTGCCTATTGGTGGGCTAGTGACATCCGCGAACTGTGGAGTGTTGCTGACTGCATGACTAGTGGCTCCTGGGGTGCTCCCAGAAGTAGTAGGTTGTTGACTAATGGGAATGACACTCTTACCCGGGGCAGTTGTCGGAGCTGGAATATTTGAGGACAATGCTGTTATACACAGGTGCACACTGGATATATAACCTTTATTTAATCAAGAAATCTAGGTCTGTGTCCAGACATTTGTCATTTCACCACTGCATTAGCCCCTCTTAGAAGTGGCTATATAATGGAATACATGAGAAAGTTTGAACTTTGCAACAACTTTTCTAAAATCCCAGAACCCCAGTGACAATCTCAGGTAATTGTATCAAGGCTCCTACCAGCACTGGGGTTTGGAGTGGTCGCATCTGTAACTTGGCACATCACCTCATCTGCAAGGAAGGGAGTCATTAGAGACACAAAGAGAGAGAGAGAATCAGCATTTGACTTTCATGAATCAGTGCTTTTTGATGCCTGCAGAAAATAATGCTTCTGCTCCACGATCACCTTTTTTATTGGCCAAGCATGTTACACACAAGAAACTTATTTTTGGTACAGAACCGAGGCAGCCATCTGCTGCGCCAACTCAACCGATGGGTCTAACTATCGGGGGCGTTCAGTGTCTTGCCCAAAGACACTTTGACACGTGGACTGCAGGCACTGAGATTTGAACCTTCAACCCTCCAGTTGGGAGATGGCTGCGCTACCCACTGAACCAGGGGTTTTAAAACTCTGACACTATAGGACCCCCATCAGACAAAACTGAGACAGAGGTAAACCTACCAACATGAGGTGAGGGCTGGACTGAGCAGTTTGGATTGAACATACCAACCCAAAGACGCCTAACCAATGTTGCATGTGTGCAGTCTATGCAAATAAACAGCTCCCTCAAAAAGTCACGGCCTCTTGACTACACATTCATTAAGATGAGTGGTATTAAGACCTTTTTGACATGAGAAAATTAAAAAAAGTAGGAACCATTTCTCAAGTCCATGTGAGACTGTAGATGGTCAAATCACTTTTTGAAGCCCAGTGTCAGATTAATATTTTGACAGGTAAATATACATACAAATAACTGCAGAAACCCTCTCTTTATTTATTTATTGATCTAGCTGCTTATGCTAATGATGCTTGCCCTCTTTTTAAACTGCCCTATTTAAAAAGAGGACAAGCACTTTAACTTGTGGTCTTACCACATACAGGACTCTCCCCTGCTTACACCACAGCTGAAGTAGTACCATAATGTGTTCAGCCCTAGTCATGAGTCACACTACCGGTCAAAAAGAGACTTCAGCTTTCCCAGTATAAGTCAGACAATAAGAAGAACGAATTAAGCCCCATCATTTCTACACACATCCATCTGCATGGAAAGAAACCAACCAATACAGGTGGAAACAGTTTAACTTCTAACCAGAAGTTTAACTGTGCTGCAGTCCAAGAGAAAATGCTTTAGTGCACCACTACAATCACCAGATATACTGTATTTATATGCAGTAGATTTTAATAAGCTCCAGGCTCCTTGTTGGAATGTTAGCACCCCAGACAAAAGGTAGTTTTACATTTTCTCCCCAGCTAGCAAGCGGCAATGATAGCATAACGACAGCATGTGTCCAGCACCGGGCTCTGTACGCTTCCCTCCTGCAGTGTGTTTTACAGTCATGTCAACTGGCTGAACATTGTCCAAAGCTGATGATATGCTGCATTTTAACTGGTGTAACTGTGCATAAATCCTAATGTTTAACGTTTAGCCTTCAGCTAATAACCTCCTGCTTGAGCTGCTATGTTTAATAGTGTAATAATGGGGGGGCAAAATGTCTAACCTCCACACCCCCAGTACCCCACTTCATGTCTCATAGGTATAAAGATTTTCTTTCTTTATCTACATAAAGCCCTGCGATGGATTGGTGACCTGTCCAGGGTGTACCCCGCCTTCACCCGATTGCCGGCCGGAATTGGCTCTGGCCCCCCCGTGACCCCGTTCAGGGATTAAGCGGTAGAAGATGAATGAATGAATGAATGAATGAATCTACATAATGTTTGTAAAGCACTTTGTTGTCCAAGCAGTAACAGTATGTATGAAATGTTGACTGGCATAAGCATGGTTATTTATGTTACACACACACATATACCCCCTTTAAGCTTTCACATGCTTAAACTCCATGCAGTATGCTAAATATTTACACACAGTAACACACCGCCACTGTGGACACAGGCGCCTCAGACAGCTGTGTGAGAAATCTCACCGTTTCCAGCCAGGCCTCTCAGTATCAACAGAGTCTTAGGACCTCCAGTCTCAACACAAACACAGAGTAACATACATAACACTCCCACACCATAAACACAGCCTTGGTATCTCTCCAGAGGTTTCCTGATGGCTTAGAGAGAACACCTCCAAGGCTGCATGAAAAACTGTGTAACCTTTGGGTTCAAGTAAACCTTTCTCTATACGGCTTTCTCTGTTACTGGTCTACATCAAGTGGGTTTCCTGTCCTGGCTGTCCTCCTTAAAGCTTTCAGCCTGGGTGTTCCAGTCTTTGACGTAATGTGTGGTGTGTAGATGTGCAGATGTAAAGAACTACGTAAATCACTAGTTAGAGATGGAATATGATATGGGCCCAGGAAGGTGAGTGACAGTTCAAATGCTGCTTTTTTGCCTGTGGTAGGACAAATTAACAGGATTTATAAGGCAGGACAAAGGCAGATATTTCACTGGCAAATGATAAATGCAGTTTCCCTGGTTACATAATTAGCACACATAGCCCCTGGCAAGCTTTTTGTTCTGCCTATGAAGATGTACCACAAGTTATTGTTGACATGCTGCAGCTTCTGAGCTGCTGACCCATCAGCACTTCATGCAGTTCATGTTATACACTAAGAGAATGTAAGCAATGCCTTGTCATTTGCACTGGGTGCATACAGTGTATATGGTTTATAAATAAAGCAGTTTGAATCCCTTGGGAGATTGCTAAGAATTTCACAATTGACTGTAGTAGGTAGTCATTACTGCAATGACAACCGTGTACTGCACATAATCACTCACTGCTTGAGTTCCAGAACATAGTATACGGTCGTTTACATTGAATATACATACATTAAATCCCATTACAAATGGACACAAACACATGCAGGCTTGAGGCTTCCTGGCTTTAGCTCAGTGTCAGCTGGTAACGCATGTATTTGGAAGTATCCAGACTATAGTGGACTCAGGGGAAAGCTGGGAAGAGAGCGGGATGTTAAGGTGGAGGGTGAGACCGTGGCTTACTTTACATACTGACGTTGTTATGAAAGCCAGATCCTACATTTTTACATTTGGTTCTGTTTCCTTCCATTCAACTGTCATGGGGGAAAAGCCTTTCAGCTGCCCCTCACTGGCTGCCAGACACACCCACACAGGCTCATGAACTCTGTAGTCACACAGCTAGAGGAATCTACTGCAGAGAGCATAATGCTGTCAATAGAGATTATAAACACCTGTCTAAAATGCTGATACTATTATGTGAAGATGAGAAAAACATGCATTCAGTTACATGCTTCTTTAACTTTGGGTGTATGCTGCTTTTTCTATAGTTTGAAATCTAGTTTCAGGTCTAATCCTGTAGCACAGCATGACTTCAGCGTCCTTCTCTGAAGCTTCTCCAAGGCCAAACAGTTGTTTTCCTTTCTCTGTCTGTAAAAGCCTACAGAGCATTACTGTATTATGCTTGGGGGTGGCAAGATGTCACAAAAACAAAACTCCTTACATCTAGGATTCTATGATCATCTGACTCCTCATAGTTTTTGCCCTGTTGGACTTGTTTTGAATGATGCTGCCACATTCAGAGAGCTCTGCAATTACTGTGGTGAGTAAAATGTTATAACCAAAAATACAACTTTGTTTACTTTCAGCATGCCATTTAACACAATTTGTAATGCCAGGTTTGAGATCCTCTTTTGACTTTGTGTCAGTGGACCCTGCAGTGATCCAGTCTAAGATCAGTGAGCTCACGTTTAGCTGCAACCGAGGCATCAGGATGTTGGATTGTCAACTGCAGAAACTGCTCAGCCTGTCTTCAGTTACAAACGGCTGCAGCCACACCTTTTGTGTGCATGTGTGCATGTGCACTTAAGACATGAGATTAAGTATATTTTGAATTGTGTTATGTAGTTCAAGTTACTTTGCATGTCCATGCCTCCTTCATCTGCCACGGCTTTCCCTGGTCTTTCCCTGAAGTCTAGCTGCCTTTAGGATCGCTATCTTTTAACTGTTCTGCTAATCCAGCACTCAGATCTAGGGCAGGGAGGAGTGAGAGAATTGCAGTAAAAGCAAACATTGTCACACCTGATTAAAAGGGTGTAGTTGGAGAGTATGAGCAGGGGACAGCAGTCCTTTACTTCTGGTATTTGAGGATGAAGCCTGCTTCCTCTATGGGGAAAATGGGGAGGAGGCCTGAGGAGGGGGAAGACTGGTGCAGCTGCAGTAAGCCTCCTCCGGGAGCTCCTTCCCTCTTTGCATACTGTATGTGCTGTGCTGTCAGAGGGCTGTGAGACCTGTGACATCATGCAGAGGGAAGGGGAAGCTTTAGCTCTCAGTCTTGGGACTTGCTTTTGACCTCCACCTAAACCAGTGAGACAACACTTTGGCTGTCATAATGTGCCACACCCGGCTGTCTTTTCCTGCTACAGATATCTGGAGAAGACCCCAAAGTCCCCCCCCTTTACCTGCTATACTGTAAAAACTGTGCAACTTATGTTTTTTAACGTAGCTAAATAACAGTAACAGACCTCACCACAATTTATCAGCAATTAAAATAAAAATTGAAATAGTGCCAACAAATCAAGTTTGTGTCTTACTTCAACAAAAGTAAGAATAAATCAAATCAAATCAAATCAAAGTGAGTGTCACTGTCCTGATAAATTTTAATTTTAATCTGTGCTTCATTACAAACACAGAGTTCTGTTAACATCTCTTCTTTAGTTGGGGAATACAGAAAACATGTCATATAAGTTTTGTTTTAAACTCTGTGTAACTTAAAATCATGAGTTGACTAAATGTCCAGGTTAACTCATCATATTAGGTTATTTAACATATATTTTGAGTAAAATACTTGAGTCATATGAGGAATAATGACCCTGGGCTTGTTGCTGGCAGTGCAGCACAAACTCTCATGAAGAAAAAGGGGCTGTTACTTTTTGCGTCTTTTTCAGATTCATTATCTTAAATAGAAACGAGCATCAAGCATGCTAACAATAGAGAGTGACACGTCACAACGCTCATGCATTGCGCCACGTCCATTTTCGATGTGTATCTATGCCACAGCGAGATAAAAATCATCTGTCTCCGGTTCCTAGCACGTCCAAATCACGAACGACATCAGACTGTGATCTGTCAGGTACCAATGTGTAGTCTGTCACCTCCCCCGTCCATGACTCTATAACCGTGTAATCTAACAAATCTAGCCTGAACCAGGCATTAAAGACCAGATGAAGTCAAACCAAAAGGTATGACATAAAACAGAAAAGCAAGAAAAGCTTCACGAATGCCTTAAATTATTAATCACTTATCAAAATGTATTTTCTGTCAAGCTCCTGATCAGTTAACCAACTAAGTGTTTCAGCTCCAGATGAGCAGGACCATTGTCTGCTAGGAAATAGTGTGGTTGTAAATATTACATTGTCCAGCTTCAGGGAGTTTATTACTCCTATAGATAATGTCGCCAAGTGCAGCCACAGAAACCAAATACTGTCCACTTTACTACTACTTGCTACTGCAGCGAAGGTCTGGAAACAAAATAAGTCCCCTGATGCTTTGGTCCCCAGATGTGACAACTATTTTGTTTCTATACAAATGAGCGGCAAAAGTTGACTTTTTCCAGCCTGTGCACACCCGTGTGCGTTTAAACAAAACACAAGCGAGTTTTGAAAAACAATCAAAAGGAATTGACAACAGGGTGGAATGTTATCCACACACATCCTTTGACAGGATGTGGCCGTGACAGCAGCGACCTCTTTGAACTGCTGGAGGGTACAGATAACACACACCTGTGCTAATGCAGACGCACACTCCACGCTAATTGTTAATTGGGAATACAGCAAAGGCATTGTTCTCTGCATTTTCCTGGCATACTGTGATACTTTAACTTAAAATTGTATTGGAGCTGGATTTTTTTCCAGTTTCATTCACATGGGGACATTTTAAAAATCAAAGACAGGGAAGTGAAACTTGAAGAAAGGAAAGAATGTCAGGGCAGTGTTATGATTTATAGAAGCTACTGACCATTGTTTTGGGCCAACCTTTAACTTACTCATTAAAATATCCTCAGTAGGGAAGTGAAACTTAAAACCCATGTGTCTTTACCAGCCCATTCATTTTGTTTTCATCTTAGAAACTAGAAACACCAGCTGCTTCAAGAGCCTGTAGCAGCTACTTTCCTCTGTGTGTCAGAACCAGCACTGGGCTGTAACAGCAGATGTTCATGGACTGAGTCCAGCTGCTGTTTTTACATGGGACTGTGCAGGGAGAGGTTGTAAAAAGAGACTGAAACCTATAGACCTCAACAGTCTGGCTCTGACATCACTGAGGTCAAAGAGCCACAGTTGGAGAGGAATATTGTGAAATCATAGCAATAATCCAATAGCCTTCCAGATATGATTAAATTCTTCAGTTTCTTTATACAAAGGAAAAATCTGCACAGAATCCAAATTGTCCAAATTCAAGACCTTTAAGAACAGCAAAAGGACACCGTCTTATGCATTCAATTAGGACGTACAAAGTACAGCTTCAACAACATTGTTTTTACTGACCATTCATTACCAGGAGCAATTATTCTGGCAGTCAAAAGGCCTTAGCCAAGGCTCATTAAGTGCCTTTATTCCCCAGTGTAAATAGTATAACCCTCCATAAAGATAGCCCTGCCTGCTTATCCAACATACACATACATTACACACCAGTTGCTTTTTACTGGTGTTTGGCATGACATCCCCCAAACCTTGGATCAGTCAGAGTGAGGAGGATCACTAAGCTGCTGAAGTCTTACTTTTGAGCCAGCGGGAAAAAGCAAGCATGCAAAAGAGACAAAAAGTGGAGTGTGCTTCCAGGTTAGTGTTTTGGAACTCACACTAACAAATCTTGGGGCTGCTCATTAGTTAAACATAAGAGGAATTTCGATCTAAACAGTGATATCTGGAGTTTCTTGGCCTCTCTCTCTGTATGTGTGTGTGTGTGTGTGTGTGTGTGAGATGGTTTCTTCCCCTCCTTTATGCTGGTAAAGCCCAACAGCTGTACAATTGCAGCAGGGTGCCAGAGAGAGCTAGACAAATGCATTTCCTGAAGAAAATGTGTGTGGATGCTGATTGCTGAGGAATCACCCTGACAATGCTGAAATGGCTGAAGACTGAGATGTAATGCTGATGAAAAGAAATGCTGAACAAATATGGAAGATGAAAAAATGTTGAATAATTATATAAGATGAAAAGAAAATCTGAAGTTGGGAGCTTAAATTCTGAAATTTGCAATCTCATTTTTATTTTGAAAATCTGGCATGTTTTGAATGGTTTTTCTAGCTGAAAGTATGCTGCAGTTATTATGTGCTGAAAATGGATGGAAGAAATCAGAATAATAAAGATTTGTATAACAATATTGACGCCAGCTGCTGACTCAGCATCCACACTATTAATATAGGCTGATTTTATTTAGAATAAACCTACAACTTTGCCCCCAAAATCTATTTTCATAATGTGTTGAAGCCTCTACACACCATAGCCCCAGTGCTGAGACCGTCTCAGGACTGTTTTATCCAACCTATTCAGTTTTACTATCATGACAAAAACCATCAAATAAAACCCATAAAAGATATTAAGATTGTGTCCCAGTGTCTGTGCTCTTGGGGCAGTATTCACTCAGTGGTACAGGCTGTTCACTCTGTGTTCAAAAGCAGAAACATCCTATTGTTCTCTCCCTAGGTGGCCACTGCGCCAAAACGATTTATTTACATTTTCATGGAGATATTTGACTGCCGCCCGTTAGTCCAAGATGGCCACCAGTCTGTTAGTTTGTTGTTAAGCATTGGTCATCATTTAAACATCTACAAAAGGTATATGGCTTTTCCTTCCTTCTCTAACATGGTTGGCTTCAGCCCCCAGGTGGCCACCGCGCCACAATGATTTTATTTTTGTCCTGATAACCTCGGTCAACGTGACGCATCCATTTACCAAAGGTAAGGGTCGGCTCTCTCGGTCTTGCATTCTCTCTCTCTCTCAAAAACATGACCCGTGTGTCATGACTATTTCTGGTTAATCTGCTTGAATGTGTATTATTGCAATAACACTCTGATTTTTAGGAAATCAACAAAACTGTAAGTTTAATTTTTATTTTTTTTTTCTGTCATAGTAGCACCTGCCTGACTCTCTCTATCTTCCATTTCCAATCTTTATTTTCATCTCAGGTTTTGGAGGCACCTGGTTTAGTGTTTGAGCTTTAAACAATTACACAATAGCTCATTAATTAATTTTTACATAGGAACTGATGTTACTAAAAGCCTTAAAATCAAACAAAATTAGAAAAATACAGTGGTGTGAAAAAGTGTTTGCCCCCTTACTGATTTCTTATCTTTTTGCATGTTTGTCACACTGTAATGTTTCAGATCGTCAAACAAATGTATATATTAGTCAAAGATAACACAAGTAAACACATCATGCAGTTTTTAAATGAAGGTTTTTATTATTAAGGGAAAACAAAATCCAAAACTATATAGCCCTGTGTGAACAAGTGTTTGCCCCCTAAACCTAATAACTGGTTGGGCCACCCTTAGCAGCAACAACTGCAATCAAGCATTTTCGATAACTTGCCATGAGTCTTTTACAGCGCTGTGGAGGAATTTTGGCCCACTCATCTTGGCAGAATTGTTGTAAGTCAGCCACATTGGAGGGTTTTCGGGCATGAACTGCCTTTTTAAGGTCATGCCACAGCATCTCAATTGGATTCAGGTCAGGACTTTGACTAGGCCACTCCAAAGTCTTCATTTTGTTTTTCTTCAGCCATTCAGAAGTGGACTTGCTGGTGTGCTTTGGATCATTGTCCTGCTGCAGAACCCAAGTTCGCTTCAGCTTGAGGTCACAAACGGATGGCCGGACATTCTCCTTCAGGATATTTTGGTACACAGCAGAATTCATGGTTCCACTTATCACAGCATGTCTTCCAGGGCCGGAAGCAGCAAAACAGCCCCAGACCATCACACTACCACCACCATATTTTACTGTTGGTATGATGTTCTTTTTCTGAAATGCGGTGTTACTTTTACGCCACACATAATGGGACACACACCTTCCAAAAAGTTCAACTTTTGTCTCGTCTGTCCACAGAGTATTATCCCAAAAGTCTTGGGGATCATCAAGATGTTTTCTGGCAAAACTGAGACGAGCCTTTATGTTCTTTTTGCTCAGCAGTGGTTTTCGTCTTGGAACTCTGCCATGCAAACCATTTTTGCCCAGTCTCTTTCTTATGGTGGAGTCATGAACACTCACCTTAACTGAGGCAAGTGAGGCCTGCAGTTCTTTGGATGTTGTTGTGGGGTCTTTTGTGACCTCTTGGATGAGTTGTCGCTGCGCTCTTGGGGTAATTTTGGTCGGCCGGCCACTCCTGGGAAGGTTCTCCACTGTTCCATGTTTTCGCCATTTGTGGATAATGGGCTGACTTACAACCATTCTGCCAAGATGAGTGGGCCAAAATTCCTCCACAGCGCTGTGGAAGACTCATGGCAAGTTATCGAAAACGCTTGATTGCAGTTGTTGCTGCTAAGGGTGGCCCAACCAGTTATTAGGTTTAGGGGGCAAACACTTGTTCACACAGGGCTCTATAGTTTTGGATTTTGTTTTCCCTTAATAATAAAAACCTTCATTTAAAACCTGCATGATGTGTTTACTTGTGTTATCTTTGACTAATATATAAATTTGTTTGACGATCTGAAACATTACAGTGTGACAAACATGCAAAAAGATAAGAAATCAGTAAGGGGGCAAACACTTTTTCACACCACTGTAGCTGTTATTGGATCAAGACAATTGAAAAAGTTAGTAAAAACAAGATTCTAAATCAAACAAGTATGATAATAATATAAATTGACCTTTCAAAAACAATGAAGTGATTTGATAGGAGCTCCAGAGGTGACGGGCATTGGCTGTAAAAGCCGGGCTCAAGCTCTCAAAATAGAAAAAGATACTTTAAAAGGAGAAATCAGTTAAAAATACAGATGTTTCAAAAAAATTTCTTTTAAATTAACAATAAGATTAAAACGACCTGATATGGGATGAGATGGGCCATGATGACTAAGGACGCTGACTATAGACCTTTGCACCAGACTCCAGCAAAGCGTTATGTTATTGATGCAGGGATACTTTAGGAAGTTTCATATTTACATTGTCGTCGGACCTGGTTTACGTGGTACCAGCCGGGGGTGTGTTTGGGTTCTTGGGAGGGAGGGAGCCTGGCAGAGACAGATGACTTGGATGACTCTTTAAAAACAAAAA
>NW_018128074.1:194462-241145 GCF_001952655.1 Monopterus albus
ACTGAGCTCTACAGGGACAGTACCTCAGTTATTAGAGTGAAAATTGGCCCTTTACAGTACATCATGTCTTGTGAGGTCTTAGCTTGGCAGCATGAATTGACCTGTCCTCTTTTCTAACTCCACATATTCCTACACAATGTACACTGATGTTTTTATAAGATATGTAAATTAGAAATGAGAGTAGAAAACCAACATGAGAGACAGTTGTAATGTCAGATCAGTGATAGTTACACTGCTTTTTGGAAACATTACAGGTTGTGTTTTTATCCTGCTGAATCAGTGCAGAGTGACAGTCAGTTCTGGGGTTAAGGAAGCCAGGGCTTCTCCACACTACAGAGAACGAGGTCAGAGTCGACTCGCATCATAAGAGGCTTTTCTCCTTCTCCTTCTTATCTGTGTGTGAAGGAGTCCGAGCTTTCAGGTTACTGGTAGTTTGGACAGTTGAGTCTCTTTAAACCTGAATATTTGCTGGAAAAGTGACTGAGGTAGTCCGGAGATGTGCAGGTAGCTAGAGAAATGAGGCAGAGTTGAGGCAAATACAGGCTGGATCATGGACCCTACTGAGCTGGGGCTGTGTGCTATGGTTGTGCAGTTTCCAAAACCAGACAAGGATCCCTCTGGTTTCTGTGAATTGGCTGACATGGTATGTTGTACGCTGCTGAACATTTTGATATTTGAATGGTTTTTCTAGCTGAAAGTATGCTGCAGTTACTAAGTGCCGAAAAGCGGATGGAAAAAATCAGAATAATAAAGAATGTGATGACAGTAGTGTGGATACTAACTCAGCATCCACACAACAAGAAACAATACGCTCACCAGAACAGCAGTAATTGGAGGAGGAAGGTTTGAATGCTAGTACAGCATCTGCTTGTCATTAAGGTTGTTTCACTAGGTAAATATTGTTGCTAGACAATTTATTGCTCCAAGTCAACTCTTTTCCTGGGGAATAATTTAGTTAGTGGTTTTCGTTTTTATTATTGATGTTTCCTTTGCAATAGAATTTGATCATTCAGAAAAAGAAAACATTTTAAAATGTCATAATGATTGTGCTAATGAGAGTTAGCATGACAGCTGGTCACTGTTAAAGTGCTTTAATGATTCTGGCTGTGACTCTTTCATATGTAGAAATAACTGAAGTGGCAGTTTAACAGGACACAAGCTCCAGGTTTAATTAATTTGGTCACCAAGTGGACACACACCCTAGCTTGACATAAGACGACCACTATCTGCCAAGGCTTGCATAAAAGACCCACGCCCTCCTGTAGATGACGTGATTCAAACTTCACAATCACGACTTGGGACTGAAAGAATGCTGGTCAATAGCCACAGGACATTAGAAGAGTGGCAATATTCTGCCTGTGTTTATGTTGGCTGGCCACATCTGCTGCCTGAGAAGCAAAGTTTTGTCCATTTGTGTGCAGGGAGATGTGGATGCTAGTCTCTATGAAGCATGTGCTGGCCTTTCAAAGGGTTGAATCTGGATATTTTCACATTTTCTCTGACAGCTCATATGTCTTTAAAAATATATGCCATTTTGAATTGCATGTATGAGTGAAGGATATCTACTGTGTATTGATAATTTGGTGCATGTACACACAAATGCTTGCAAAGCAAATTTCAGAATGTCCCAACAAGCTAGTTTAATGTGTTATATTCTAGCAGCAACTGTCACAGCTGATTCTATTTCCCTGAGGCCGACTTTGCAACAGAAATGGTCATTGACAAGCTCAAATGAGTGGGACAATATGTTTTTCCCCTTCTGCAAAGCAGATTTAAAGCTTGGGTTTTCCCCCAAAACTTGAGCGAGAGACAACATACTCCACCAGGCACTGAGTGACATCATCCAACACTGCAGTCTATGCCACTTGCAGCACTACATATTTGCATGACTGCATAACTGCCGAATGACAGCCTTGGGAAGTGGGAGCATAAATTAAATCAGTTTGCCAGAGAGTACAGGGGATAAACACAGTCAAACACAATCAAAAGCTTTCATCATGCCCTCGATCCACTCATGCTCTTGCTCTTGTGTGCCTGAATCAGCTTTTATAAACTAAACATATCCATTAGCTACAAATGTTATTACATGATCTGTAGATATGCACAAACTTCAAATTACTTAATCTTTTCATCCAGTTTTGCTGCTGCCTACAATATTCCAGTGCAAGATACTAATGGTGTGATGATGGCACATTATCTCTGTGTTGGGCTTTGAGTCAGTCCATTGTATACTGACTCCATAAATATGTCTGATGCAGGATGTGTGATAAGTCCAAGGCCTTTGTAAAATGAGTTTGCCAGTTTCCATGGTTTTCAGATAGAAAGAGAAAAAGAGAATTTACTATAAAGCATGTTTGTAATTCTGGCCTATGATCAGCTGCCTTGTATATTTACCCTTGTGAGGTTAATGATATCCCTGCCACTAAAACGGTTGATGAAACCTGATCCACAACAACACTGAGAACTAATTAGCTGCATTTTTGAATGAATATTGACGGCAGCAGCGTCAGACCTTTGACCCATATACTGCTGCAGCCACATAGTCATATATTTGAAAAGAGTCAGTGAAGAGAGAGATTGTCTCTTATGACTTGGCTGGTGGTGAAAAATGTACCAAATATAAAACAGAAACAGCCACATAGGTATGCGAGTGATCAACACAGAAGAGTAGAATTGGCAGGATGTAGATGCAATAAATCATTGCATATAGTATATTTAAGTGAGAGATTTTCCAGTGTTTTTAGATCCAAGCATGGCCATGCCCCTGCAAATTCACACTACAATGCCAGTTGGACACAGGTGTCAACAATGTAGCAAGACTGTGTGATGGGAGGACTGATGTTGGATGTGGGTAAGAACTGAGGATGGGTCAGCAGACTTGAGACAACACCCTTGTGATATTCCTAAAGTAGAAATGAGAAGCTGTATGCTAAAACAGAGGGAGGCAAGATGGGGTGTATTCATAATTAGCAATGGCAAAAACATTCATAATTATAAAAAACAGGTCAAATATATACAGATAATAATAATAGAGTAGCTGTTTTTTCAGTCAACAACAGAATAAAAAAAGAAATGACATGCTATCTCTGTGTTGTGCCTAGAGTAATTTGATTTTCATGTAAATCTAATTACCATCTGTGAAGCTGCTGACGCAGACGGCATGTGGTGTGTCTTTTTATTGTACAAACTACAAACATGTTCCATTGTCTCATGATCTTTGTTTTTCTCTTAGAGAAAACCTTCAGTTATTTTCATAACTTTTTGGAATATTCCTTTTAGTCTTCCCAACATCCCACCAAACATTTGCCACCTCTGTGCCCATAGAAAGGGCCTAATGACTCAACAGAACTTTTTGCATTGTGTTGAACTAGAACTGCTTTACAGCCAGTGAAGCCAGGCCATACATCACCATGCAATTAGCATCAGGCCTCAGATTGATTTGAAGTGGACTGCTCAGTGAGTCCACACACACCCACATGAACGCACGCGCACACATGCTGTGTTTTCATTCCTTGTGGGGACTTTACACTGACTTATAATCATTTCCTGTAGACTTATTCTAACCTTAACCATAACCAATATTTGCCTAACCCTGACCCTAATGGGAGTGTGTTAACAGGTTTTGGTCTCCATAATATAAGTAATGCAAAGGCACTTAGTGTGCAGATCTGCAGGAAGCACAGATGAGGGAACTATTTTTGCTCTCTTGAATCCACATGTGTTATGTGGTCACTTTGTTTTATGGAGGGCACATGCAGCTCACCCACACTCATACAGTATGTACATAAAATGTCTTTAGAACTCACTGCAGTCACAGCATACACTGTAGCGCCATGCAACAGAAAGGAGCAAATGGATCCTCTTTTAATGTGGTATGTGTATGGTTTTAACCCTTTTAGAAAACATTCAAACAAATGCTGTAGGATATGATTATTCTCCACTGCATCTTTCCACTCCTGAGCAGACCCTTTGTGTCCCTGCAGCTGTTCAACCACTAACTGTGTCTCTCTGCATCTGTGTGCAACCTCATGGTAGAACACATAAAGCAAACTCCAGAACTGGTCTGTAAGCTACTGCTGATGTACAGAAAACTGAGCCACATAGAACCAAACTTTGCCCACTATAATGTTCAAGACTTTTGAAGGCAGAAACAAAAGAGCAGCAAACAAATTTAATTCCAGATAAGACTCTGTGTGGATAGATAACCTCCTAAAGAGAGAGGAAATATTAGAGTTAACCAAAGAAGATACTATAGCCAGTAATTATGAGAGTACTCACTGCTGAGCAATAGAGCGCAGAGCACCAAAACTGCAGCCATCCTTCTACAGAGCCCATTCATCCTCCACATGGACGCAGCCATCATCTCTGCTCTCTGGTCAGACTATGCAAAAGTAAAATGTGTGGCAAGCGAAGGTGAGTGTGCGAGGGCACGGGGGAGCAGGGAGTTTCCTGTGAGGTCTGAGTGAGCGGGACAGACAAGCAGGACAAAGCCTGGCTTGTGATGCCTTGCTTTTTTATATGGCCCCACTTCAGCCTGTCTCTGCTCTTTCCACACCCCCTTTTCTAACTGCGTGCTGTTAACTCATTTCCCCCAGAGCAGCAGTCCTGGCTTCCTCCCTTATGTGCCCATGTATGGCAGACACCAAAATGAGATAATGAGATGGCAGTGGGGAAAACTTGCCATCAGGCTGAGCTTTATCTTTAGCACAATTTTGTTTCCTGGTGGAAAACCTGGCCCTCATTTATCTGTACACCAATGGCTTATGCAGTGTGGGGGCTGCGGGTGCACTTCAGGAAAGTTTTATGTGATGCTCTAGTAAATGAGGTACAAGTACAGCATAAGCTGTTTCCAGTAGTCTTTCTATGAAAAGAAAGTAAACTGGCTCAAGAGATTCAGTAGTGAGCACAAATTTGAAATGGAAAAAGCTAGTAGTCTGCAACACAACAGGCTTCAACAGAATTTGTGAAACAGTGTTAAAGAAGCTGCGTGTGTCCTAATTCAGTTTTTTGAACCTGGTAAACAGGAATCTCCTCCTGCCTCCTACATGTTGTGCACATACGTAGCTGACAGTCCTGTAAAAGCATATGGTATCACACACAACACATGGCCACAGTTTTGTGTCCCCCTGGACGAATGATTAATGTCCTGTAGTGAGTCATCCACTGAAAAGCACACATGCACTCTTACATGTACTATACATGCCTTTTTCAAATGCTGTAACACCCATACACTGACATCATAAACAAAGCACAGATGATACAGTATTTCATAATTGTAGACCACACCACACAGAAAGTGTGGGCTGTTGTTCTAATGTGCAGTGTGTTGTAGGTGTGTGATGCTGTTCATATTTACACAAAGATGTGCTGCAGGCCACATCTGGAAAGCAGTGCAGTCCCACTGCTGGCCCTTTGAGGACTGTCTGGAGACCCACTTGTCAAACAATGTATGAGGCTGAATCAAACCAAGATCTTATTATTCCTGAATAGGGTCACGGCGGGGCTGGAGCCAATCCCAGCTGACACTGAGCGAGAGGCGGGGTCCACCCTGGACAGGTCTCCAGTCTGTCACAGAGCTGACATGTAGACAAACAATCACACACTCACATTCATTCCTTGGGGCAATTTAGAGTCGCCAGTCAACCTAAGCTGCATGTCTTTGGACTGTGGGAGGAAGCCGGAGTACCCAGAGAGAACCCATGCAGGCACAGGGAGAACATGCAAACTCCACACAGAAAGGCCTCGGGTCGGCCGGGGCTCAAACCTGGAACCTTCTCACTGCGAGGCGACAGTGCTACAGCATATTTATTTGAGGAAAATTAATCTTGTCTAACACTGTGTCTGTTTACAGCAAAAGAATCCTGCAGGGTGTATTTCAGAGGGACTTTTTCTCAGTGTAATTTTTCCTTCCCTTTGTTTTTATTACAGTTTGCTTTACTTTATTTGAAATACACAAAGAATCTCTGTGCAGTGAAGATGGCACTGCCAGGACATCATAAGGATGAAGCACATGGTAGCAGAGAATCCGACCCTCAGGGATCTGTTTGTTTTTTTTTTTAGGAAGTTTTGGTCTTCATCAAATCTTAGAGCCATAATAGGAGCATGACTGACATGTGACTGTGCAGTCTGACTGACATAAATATGTGGGTAATACTGGTTACAGCTCACATTTTGCTGAAAATAATGAATTTGAGAACACTAGCGGCTCTCAATAATGGTCCTGTGGTGGCCATGTCTGACCTTCTCAGTTTCCCTGCCCAGGGTGTTACCCTTCTTTATTCTGCAGCCTTCTTGTACTGTAGGATGTCATATATAATTTTCTGGATACTACAAGATTGTTTTTCCTGCAGATGGCAGTAAAACCTAAAAATAATGGAGTCTGTAAGAGGCTACCCCTTAGTTATTCTGCTCTGAATTTGTTTAAAGCCAAAACATTCTGTGATTTGTAAATGTTAATTGATTTTTATATCCAAAATGCTAAAGTTGGCAACTGTACTTGCTTGAGGTTCCTGAAGACAATTTCACCTATCCTCTGAGAAGCTTCTAAAGGGGTTTTGCCATTATAGGAACAGAGCAGACGGCGATGACTGGTTAAATGTTTGCGTCTTCATACCTCAAGCATTAGCATTACAAGCTCTGTGTGTAAACACACAGCTGACTGCATGTGTGAGTGAGGTGCTGACCCTCCCTCCTCTAAACAGACTGACAAAGAGAAAAAACTGTGGAAAAACAAAGCAGGATGGTCCGCGTCAACCCCGGAGGCTATGATTGGTGATGGTTTAGGGAAGTAGGGGGTATAAGGCTCATTAGGTTCCATTAGTGGAGAAACATAAGGTTTTGACTGACTGGTGGGGAGTCCCAGGTATTTGACCTCCATTCATTTCTATGGGGGATCACATTCACTGCAGCTGGCACCAGCACCGCAGGGGGCTCCAGAAAAAACAATGCAGCCCTGTGTGGTGAAAAAGTTGGATCTGGTTTAACTTTTGCTGCACCTTCTGACATCATCTGGTAAAGGTGCTGTGTGGGCCAATCACGTACAGGGGATGGTCGGTCAGAAAGTGGGCGCCCACAGGAAGAAGACTTTTGTTTATCTTGTTAGCATGAGCGTTCACTGATATTCACTCAGATTTGAGCTACAGTTAACAATCTTCACTCAGATTTGAGCTACAGTTAACACGCTATAACAATGCGCGATGTGTTGTCATTAGTTAAGGTACCAGATGATAAACAATGTTTATCTATCAGTGCTGACACACTGGTGCTAACATAGATTAGGCTACGTTAGCAGCACGGCTAGCTAAAACACAACAGAAACCTACAGGCTGGAAACATGAATAAAGCCACTCACATCGACTTGTCACAATGTGCCCGTATCGTACACAGCTATGACACTGCCCCTGCAACCCCTCACACCCCCATCCAACGCAGCCCCTTGCTAAAAACACAGCAGGGATTCTGAGTGCCTGCTCAAGCTGTAGATCAATGTTACATTGCCTTGAAAGGGATGTCAGGGCAGCACTGACAGTGGCTAAGCTGTGTCATAGACAACCTCTGTTTACCTATTCTCATTCCAGTTTGATGAAGGCTTCTTTTCATTCCTCTTTCAGCCTGTCTTCTCTGTCTAAGATGTGTACATTGCTGCCTTCAAAGGAATGTCTCTTCAAATGCTATGCTGAGTCTTGACCTGAGTAGTTGGCTCTCCTGTTGTTCCATGTGCTTGTGAAGCGGTTTGTTTGTTTCTCCATATCCATGTCTTTCATTTCTTGCTGCACTGAACTGCATTGAATTGAAATGTTGTGTTCTTTGTTCTTTTCTTCTTTGTCTCTTGTAGCACATGGCACCACAATCCATTTGCATCTAAAGGACAAGGTGCATTCCTTTGAAGGCAGCAATGTATACATCTTGGACAGAGAAGACAGACTGGTTGAAAGAGGAGTGAAAGAAGCTGTTTTCATCCAACTGGAAGGACCATCCCTAAACAGAGGAGGTAGCCTACAACACCACTTGTCAGCCACTGACAATGCAGTCCTGACATCCCTCCCTTGACCCATTTGACCCTAACGAACCACATGTGACTTCAGTGGGCCTCAAGGTGTGAACAACTCAACAGAAGTTAAATACCTGGGATTCCTCACCAGTCAGTCAGAACTGAAGAAATGTCTCAAATGAGCGGTGAAACATCTTCAAGAACCTCAGGCAAGCCCAGCTGCCAACTTTAACACAGCATGACCTGGATTAATGAGAATCTCCACAGATGTTAATTGATTATTGTTGTTACCTGACATTGAAAAGAAGCTGATGAGAATTTAATTACACAATTAAAAGACCTCAAAGTGAGGTCATCTGATCTGTGCCACAATAATTAAATCAGATAAAAATATCAACAAAGGTTCCCAGAAGCTGAGAGGCCTTCCTGCTTCACTTTTCATGAGTGGCAGTGAAGCTGAGATGCCTTCCTGCTTCACTTTTCATGAGTGGGACTGGGGTGTAGAATCAAAGTGCAGAGTGACTATTGGAGGTGTAGATTGGGAATCAAAGTGCAGAGTGACTATTGGAGAGATTTCCCAGGCATTGACATGAGTGATGATTTGCACGACAGAATGGAAGAATGAAAAACCCTCACTCTTTGTGCAGTGATACTGCCAGTGCCTCTCAATTCAGTCTAAGGTGCTCCTCCTCTCCCTCATCATCCTGTTGACCTAGCCATCTTTCGCCACTACCACATCTACATTCCTCTTCTGTTTCCTGCCATTCTCTTGGGAATGATGTATCCTAACAGCCGTGCATGCATCCACCCTGCTCTGCATGTCCAGAAGTGTGCAGACAGACCCAGTGCTGACCTCAAACCCACAAAAGACAAACATGGAAATGTATTTATTGTGGCTTGTGCTATCTTGATGCCCTGCCTTCCGTGTCCGTAACATAAAATCGTGTGAAACGGGGCAGACCTGGCCAAGTGTTTCCACGTCATAATGACGGGTCAGCAACACAGTCCAAGTTTCTCACCAAGGGAGCTGTGTGAAAAAAGAAACACAGGAAGGCATAACGGAGGCAGCGATGGAGTGTAACCCAGCAGCCAGACCTCTGGCTCAATACTATGGAGAGTTGATCAGTGTCATATCGCACACTCTCAGATCTGGTGTAGCTGCTATGGAGAGTTGATCAATCGCACACTCTCAGATCTGGTGTAGCTCAAATGTATGAGCAAAGAAGACATACAATGTCAAGGGGAAGGCTTAAGGTTCTGAGATCAGTTAAATCATTCCATGCCAGGCAGTTAAGTAAAGAACTCAATCCCACTTCATCTACAAAACTTAAGAAAAGGATGATGTCATAACATTGACATAACACACTTTTGACACCAGTAACAGGCTCTGCTGAAGAAAACAGACTGCCAGAGGAGACAAAAGCAAACAGGAAATATAACAGAGGCCTTAACATCTTTTGTTATTACGTCATGTTCTGGGAACCCCAAAGAATGCTCATGTGTAAACATAGTTTTCACACAAAATACTGCTGCCTGAACAAAGCCCTGAATGTCTGAGACACAGGCTAAAAAGTTCACTCTCTTATTTGTTTAGTACTGATATGCATGACCCTGCTCACTTTATTGATTGAGAGAGCTGCTTCCCAAAACAGAGAGTCTGATGCCAAAATCTTCTCCTCTCACCTTTAATTCTTCTTCATTCTTGCCATTGCCTTGATCCCATACAGATGTTCTCCTTTAGCACTCCCCTTTTGTGGGAGTCTACTCCTATTGTTCACAAAATCAGTCCCATGGCTCCAGCCAGCACAGCCCAATGCACAAAGCATGCACATGGCCTCTTGAGCATACAGTCATGCATACTCAGTCTTGATCAAATATGATATATAATACACCAGGAAAAGTTAATGTCCTCCTACAGCCACATCCCCACTCTCCCTTTATGTTTCTCCACTCCCTTTTCAGCTCCTCTATGTCCCCAATTTTACTGTGTCCTTTCACTTCCTTTTGAAAAGAACAAACTTTGCTTGCCTGTAACTACCTCTAATGGGCTCTGATTGAATGGCTTGGCAGACATCTTGAAGCGATTTATGCTCAAGGTTGAGAGGGTTGTTAACTTTGGGAGTGCTTTGGCTCTTGGATTTTCTTTAAGTATATCTAATATAGGTGTTTGCATATTGATGCAGAAGCTGCAAAGAATGAGACCAAAGCAGTTAATAATTCAAAAGGCATTTCACTGTGACACAAATCCAGTTTTTGCAATGATACTTAATCATAAATTAGCTCTTATTATGTTTAACTATTCACATCTGCCACAACAACAAAACACAAAGAGGGTGAAGAGGAAGAAGAAGGACAAGAAGTCCAGGTATGCTAGCACATAATTATCACCAATATCTGTTTGAAATATAACAAGCAGGTGTCAGACTTGTGTTTCAGTGATACATTTGGCAATGTTCTTTCATCCATCACAACAGAGAAGGTCCACAGACAATGAAACGTGGCTGTTTACATGATACCAAATGAGACCACCACACCACAGGACTGGCATCCTGTAAATATACTGCATAATAGACTGTGTGTGTTCTGGCAGCACGTGGCCAGATAAGGTCTGTGGGGTTCATTCATTAGAGTGCTGTCTACCCAGCTGGCTCCCATTACATGTATCTGTTTGACATATGTGACAGTACTCCTGTGATAAATCAAACTGCCGACAGCAACCATGGTTTTTGAATATTAAACTTGGTCATTCTAACCAACTTTGGTTCTAACCAAGTTTGGTATCACATTAAAAACAACATAGTTCAAACACAACTGTGTCGAACTAGATATTTAACACTTTTTCATTCATCTGTTTTCTCACAAATTGAAGGTTCTGGCTTTTGTTTTTAAAGAAATATCTCTCTGATTGAATTGCTGAATACAGGTACATGAGATTACATTGCTCAAGTAATGATTAACAGCTGTCTAAATGGTTGCAAGGTCCTGTTTCAAGTGACTGTAGACTTTTCCTGGGTGGTGTGCTTATATTGTACAAATCTGACCACAAAGCTATTTCACACAATGAACCATGAGATGGCACTGCAGGACCAGGGTTTTAAATTCATCTCAAGCTCAGCACAAAAGCTACATTTCTGAATGACTCGACTCTGCACCCCTTTGGCAACAGGAAAAAGTGAAGATCTCCTGCTGTTGGATCACCTCAGTCCTTGCCATAGAAACCTATGGAAGTGACTAATAGCCATGAACCTGTCCGCATGTCATGAGCTGAAGTCAGGATGAGAGACTGGGGAAAATATAACAGCATGAGAGATGCATGCCAAAAAGAAAACATCAATCTCTCACAGAACTATGAGGAATTATGAAGAAAATTACAGCAAGACAAAGGTTAAAGGATGATGGCAAATAAAAGAACAAACTCAGAAAATGTGCAGCCAAGATCAGATCAGACTTTATGATGCTGACATTTTCATTCAATACTATAAAATGCCTGCAGTGTCTTTTTGGATATGGTGATGAGTGGATGAGGTGGTGTGTGTGTGTGTGTGTTTTGAACCTCACCCCAGTCATTCTCTGAAGTGTTGCTCTGGGCTCATTTGGAGATGCTCAGGTCCTCCACATCAAATATTCATTTTACAGAAACGCCTAATCCTTAAATAATTCTCAAAGCAGTGTGTCGAAAGCGAGGTCTTGCTATCCCAGGCACGTTTCTATCTGGACAACGAATTCAAGGGAGCAGGACGAGGGAGACGGAAAGAAGGGGGCGACAGGGAAAAAGACAGCAAGTGTTGAACCGGCTCTATTGTATGAGCCCATAACAGATGGATTGATTTAAGAGGAATCAACTGGCTATCCAGTGTGCAACAGGTCACCTGTAATGCCAACGGATTATAGATAAAGAAGATTAAGTGTAGTGTAAAAATCAGAACATATTGCTTTGTGACAAATAAAGATAATAGGAGTCAGTGTTAAACATCCCGATTAAACACTTCGTGGACATTTTTACAACAATCAAGGGCTGAGAAGAAATCATTCTGACAATATCTGATGGATATTATCTATTGATATAAAGTGCTAAGTCTTAATTTCAAGGCTTCTGAAACCCCCTTTCACTTTTACGGAGCAGACCAGGCTCAGAGCCCTGTCACTCACTGTGATAACAACCATCACCTGATCTCATCTGATGTGACCCTACTCTCATCCAGGCCTTTATTCCAACCACAATTACACTGTATTGGATGGATGATCTTGCACTCATTACCCCTCCATATCTGAGACCCTGACTGAACAAATCTGTTCCCTCTGGTGAGCGTGTGGCAGGTGCTGTGTCGACTTGGCCCCCGCCCCAGTCCTCGGCCCTGGCGTGCGGATAACAGCTCAGCGTGGAAAATCAGACAGCGGCGCTCTGGCCTTTCAGAAGCGAGCAGGAGAAAATGAGCCATGAAGGAAATCGGAGGTGATTATCTTTATTATCAGCCAGGGGAGTAACCGTGGAAACAGCGACCTGTGGGGGGAGAGAGAGATGCACAAGCTGTTCCAGCAGCCTGCCGATTGGCCCATACAAGCTCCAGTGGTAATTAACATCTGCATATGCAAACGAGTTCTCCAGCTAGGGAAATTTGGCAGGCGTTTCTCACCTGCACCCTGAGCCTGCAAGCAGCAGGGTAGTTGAGTTTGTGTCACAGTGTGTATGTCTGAGTGTGAGTACACAGGATGCACAGACACACATACAATAAATCAAATGATGTGTGTTGTGATTTCATATTCAGAACACAACCCTGTTCCTGGTGTACTTGTGTATTTTAATGTCTCTGTGCATTTGCATAACTGAAAAATACGTACGCCTGCACTTTTTGGAAGCACAGTTGGTATGGGTGGACCGGGGCCAATGGGGCCAATGGACGCAACCCACCCACCTCTTTGTTTTTGCTGTGTGGTGCTAAAAGAGATGAGGCCACCAACAGGAGGCTGTCAGCGGGCCTGCTGGGAGAGCCTCATTACCATCTCAGGGAGCAGGGACAAGTCGCATCAAGAGAAAGACACTGATCGTCAGCCTCTGCTGCTGATAGGGACAGTCACGGCGCTAAGAAAAGTAAAAGAACTTGTCAGCAAATATCAGTGGGAAACTTTCAATGTGCCTATGCATGAGTGAAGCAGTTAATTAATAGCTGCACCATTTCCCTTTTCATATGAACATGCATGTTTGCATAATTCCAGAGTTTCATCCTGCTGATTATGCATCTGTTTGTTCATGAGTGTGCTGTTTTCAAACATCGTACTATTTACTGTATGTGTGACTTGTGTGTGTGAGGCTAACACATGCTGCTGAATGAGTGTCTGACCTGTGAATTATGCAGATCGCCCACAGACGTGCCCAGCGTGTGTTGCACTGTGGAGGTCTAATAAGAGCGAGGCTAGCGGGTGGCAGGCAAGATGAGCCGCAGAACACACTGAGAATGACAGCTCCACCAGCAGGAAGCCAGACTATAAATAGAACCTGTGCTGAGAGCTTATGACACTTGGAATCACATTTGTTCACAATTTCCCTCAGACCAACTTCCACCATGTCTTGCAGTGTTCTGTTCAGCCTTGGTGCTGCTTCCCGTGTTTCCTCTCTGTCAAAATTAGACTTTCTTCTACTTTCACTTCCTGGTCACGTATCAAGGTTTTGTCTCTCTTCCTCCTGTTTCCATTTCACTCATTTTCTTTGTCACCTTATATCAGTTCAATTTAAACCCCTCCTTTTTTTTTTTTTTTACATACATTACCTTTACCAGACCCTGTATACTGAAATGATTCATTCCAACCTCTTTAGATATACTGTAGCATACATCATAGTTACAACATAGTTTACAACAGCATCAAAGTCATGTAAGCTATCAGGATGGTGTCTCTGAAGAAGGAAATATACCTGCTCTTAAAATGAAGCTTAAATACATTTGATTTATGATCTTCAGCCAGAAGTTATGGACCTTTTTACCGGTCGATAGACGCCTGCTTATGACCAAACTGAAGCCATGTTGTAATTACTATTTGTATAATGTCTCATGTTTTACAAGTACATTTACTTGAAAATATACATGTAAATTCAACAATACAATGATTTTTTTTTTTTTTTTACAAAAGAAGTACCGAACAAATAAATTATTTACTGCTGTTTGAGTAACATTTCCTTAAAACCACAATGCCTATCTCGTCTTTTCAAAAGATTTACATGTTCAGAACAGGTTGGGAGAAGTCAAAGTACTGAGAGACAGACTGATGTCCTGCTAGTTTTTTTTTTTTTTTTTACTTTTTTGCGAACGGTTGACAGTAAGAAGAATAGAGAATGACTTACACATAAAAAAAGAACATAGCTATTTCTGGGAAGAATCTATAAGACACAACCTACGACTTACATGCATAGCTGTAAATGATAAATGGACTGCAGATACAGTGCAGTAGTATTGTGCGAAGCACTTTTCGGTGCCCCACATTCGCCCATGCACTCATCAGGAACAGCTTGAGGTAGGTGTAATAGGTAAATGTTTCTTATGAGTGCTACAGAAGTAGAACTCTGCAAATATCACAGTAAATGGCAATCCAAAACCTTTGTTTACAAGCAAAGATGTGGTTACATAGTTATAAATCTCCAATGCAGTGGTTTGTCTCACTTTGCATTAGAATGATCTCAAACAGAGGCAAAGGGGAAACAAAGACATTAAACAGCCATTAGGATTGGAATGAGAAGCACTGTGGTCCAAACAAGGGGCCAGGAATTGTTTCTCTGTGAAATTAATGCTCAACTATTCTTTGAAATGGTGTCACAATCACTCTTGGCATCCTCTTTTTGCCAGCTCACATTAATTATTTCAGAATGGTTTGTAATCCAAGCTGAGAATCCAACCCAGAACGAATGGGATGTCAGCTTTATGCAACTACTTGTAAAGGCATTACAGGGCGTTAAGTCCCCCGTGGATCTGAATTGGTCTCAGCAGTACAGGATTAGAAGCAGTGGGGATTAGACCTTCTCTAGAGGAAATACCGGAGGAGGGGTGACCGAGGAAGTCAAGATATAGAATACATATTGCTTGATATAGTGTCTGCACCAGGAAATCAAGTAGTTTACACCAGTACTCTACCTCATATGTGGGAAACATCACCTTTTCATTAGCGCCATGTAGAATGAATGAATGTCCACTCCTCTGAGGAAGAGTCTGTATCAGTTAAATGTATTGTGATGGGTATTTCAAACTAAGATGGCAGAGATACAGTGTTTCACTTTAAGACTTAACTTCTCTGCCCACTCATCAGCTCCTTTCTACTGGTTAACCTCTACCAACTGACAGGTGGGCAGTTATATAGTAAAATTGTATGAGCTTGTACTGCATTGGCCATTTACCGTCATCATTGGTGGAATCACTGACCTCAGGGCCATTTCATTCCAGTTAAACACAGTGACCCACACCTCCATTAGCAACCTAATGCGATTGCCCCTGTGGTGGTGTTGTAGAGAAGCTTAGCCCAGTCTGAGCTAATAGACATGCATGAAGACACACAACTTCAATTCAGTGTGTTACAGCTGTGGGTGATTCTGTTAGCTACTAGCCAGGTTGTGAGTGGAAAATATAGTGGATCAGAGCGATATGTCCTGTGTCTCCCTGATGCCCACATACTGTAGGAGTTTGGGGATTCGGCATCGCTGTAGGGTGGAGGATTGCAGACTGTGAGGCCCCTTATCAACAGTAGCAGTGACACAAACTTAAGATACTTCAGAATTGTACTCACTCTTAGAGTTGTGACTCAGTGAAATCTGAGCACACAGACTTACAGTTTTATATTTGCATGACTTACACCTTCAGAGGACAAAAGGAACTCTGCTGTGTGTTGCAAGTAAACATCCATAAATCCACTTAGAGCTCACAAAAAAGATGCTTCTTACAGCTCCAGATCTTGCATTAGAATTACCACGTTTATCAGATTAACGCAGTGGTAGTTATGTCTTCATGTCTTCATGTCCATGGGTACTTTGCAAACAAGACCTGGCTAATAGCTAATGTGGGATACTTTTTCATAGGGTCAGTCTCAGGTAGTAACCCACTGTGTTACTTACTGAATCCATGGCAACAGCATACTTCCTGTTTAGATCATTATGGGACCTGTGGATCCAGGGCATTGGGTAGAGGGAACTCTTCCATTAAATGATACAGAGTGGCCTACATAGACTGGACTGAGTATCAGTTTTAGGTCTTCATGACAAGACTGATGATTCTCTTTTCTATTTGTCTAAATTGGGAGATTTATCAACAAAAAGAGATGAATACAGATGTTGGCTCTATGCAGTTTTTACCCAGCAAAGTTTAATTATATATAACAACAGTACAAAGTGAATCCTTGGCTTGCAAAATAGGTGTGCTTCATATTTACAATAGGTACACAATAATATATTATCATAACAAAACCAAACCAAATTAAAAATCAAGAAAACAACCTTTTTAAATACTTAAGTTTCTTACAGTTTCACAACACATTTATAAAACAAAAAGAACAGACAGTCATTATTATTATCATCATCATCAATGCCAGTAATTACTATTTTACAGAACTCCAGTGTCTACAAAGGGTTTGTTTACAATGTGTTTAAAAAGGAAAGCTACTCATTGTATACTTAGTAATATTCTGACTTGAGAGTAATACATTGATCTGGATTTCACTTCCTTTGTTTGATGCCATAAAGCAAACCAAAATGCTTGTTAAATGCTTAGTTTTGTATAAGGAATGACGTGCCGGTCAAAACCACAAAGCCGTCTTCAGCAACACGTTCCACCGAGAGCAAAAAAACTGCTCAAAGCATCTCCAATTTGCAACCAGCTCGAGCTGAAACGAGGTTGTCTTTGTGAGCATCTATGCATATCTTAAACAACTGGCAGTCAAATGGGATTCTGCGCTGCAGAAAGAGTAAACAAACTTTCCCCTTCCTCAGTTCAAACTGAATTAAAAGCATTCCCAGAAATGAGCGTACAACATGGAAACAAGCTATTATTTAGTAACACAAGAATAAGAGAAAAGGTGCATTCATCTGTGATTTAAGACATATACAAATGGGCTTTTGTGAAGAACTGCAGTCCGACTAATGGCAGCGTGGATCGATACAGAATACCAGGCAGAACTGAAGCATGAATTCAAATGCATGCAAAAACCTCACAGAAGATAGAAGGAAAGATCCTGATAGAAATGATCTCTGAGAGACAAATCAGACCCACTTTCAGCCAATTTGTGTACCTCTGATTATGATTCTCAGTACTGGGGGAGCTCGTGTTGGGAAGAGTTGGAAGGGCTCTAATGAACATACATTTCATCCCTTGGAAAAGGAAAAGGCATTTAGGTCCTGTTAAAATGATAAAAGCATTACTCCATACAAGCAATGTGAGGTATGAGGAGGATACAATTCTATTTGCTGAAATTGGGAAGACACCTCAGTCAAAAGGAAGAAACTCTATGTTTATGTATGTACTGTATGTGTGTGCCATTGTGCAACTATAGATGTTCAAAAGACCTTTTTCACTTGGCCTCAGAAAACGTCCCTTGCCCCTCCCAGCAGGGTATCCATACTCCTGCTGGTTAGCAGAATCATGGAGTTCAACAAGTCTAGAGCAGCTGCCACAGGTATGAGCGGATGATGTTAAACAGATTGTGAATATGCTTTCACTGACATCTTGGTCCAAACTTGACAAAGGCTATACACTTTTTTATTGAATGTTACCTACTTGATTTTGAATGTAGTTAATTTACGCTAACCTTAAAGATAGCTTTGCCATACAAGGATACACTATGTAGCAAATAAAATGCTGGTGTTCTTTTACATTTAACATATTTTATATATATTATAGCAGAGTCTGAAGAATCTTCCTGTAAATAATGTTAAAGGTAGGGCTGGCAATCCTGGAAAAAACTGCAAGATGAAGCTTGATTTTGAAAGTAGACAACCAAAGAATTAGACACAATGTGCAACGTGCACTGCTGGACTACTACTAATTTCAGGAAAATAAAAAATGTCCCCCCCCAAAAATACCAAAACAAATAATTAGCTGTCCAGCAGAAATACAACCACCATGGCGCCACCTTTCATCCCCTTTTGTTCTTTCAGTTGTCGCCATCATTCAAAAGCCACACAAGTGTTAATTTTGATTTTACTTCTTGCAGTGTCCAACTTCTTTTTAGTTGTAACTTTCTTGAATACAGGGTTATCCGTGGCCCCAAACTGTAGTTGGGAACCTCTGGTTCATGGCTAAACTGCTTTAGCCCTGGCTCCTAGCCAGTAACTAGCCTTAGAAGTCCAGGCTGTTCCAGCAGGGAGATGTGAAGAGGGAGGCCAGCTAATTCAAAACACAGGATGTATTCCGTCTTGGTGACATGAGCCCTACATGTGGCCTTGATGCCTAGCTAACTGCATTACAATGCTATCTATACACTTAGAGCATACTGCTGTCTGGCTGCATGTAAAAGGAGTCTGTTCCATGTAGTGGCCTTCTCGCTTTCACAGTGCACGCAGGGAGCAACTTCTGGGAGCAACAACAACAACCTATAAGGCTATACAGTATGGCTCAAAGGGGAAAGCCTGGTCTGTAACAGCAGTCTCTGTTTGCAAATGAAAGCTGCTGTGGGTACCTTCTCTACCATAGCTTGCTAGCTTTAGCTATCAAAACAGAGCAGTAACACGTCTGCCTGCAACTGCAATGCCTAGTGGGAGACTCTTAGCTCACGCACTGAGTGCAAGGGCAGAGTGTGAACATCTAGGAAGTACTGTAGGTTGACAAGCATGTAGGCCATCTGTTTTCCTTAGGATGAGTAAACTTACTGGTCAGGCTTTTTTCAGCCTTGCTGCTGCCAGAGATTATGCTTTTTTCTAATGTTGTCATTGCATTTAATGTTTTCATTGCCACTGGGATGAAAAGAGAAATTCAAGATATGTAACAAAAAATGCTTCTGGAAGGAATCACCAACCCTACCTTTAAGTTAATGTGTTTGTAAGCTGAGCGTAAAGCTTGAAGATCTCTCATGACTTACAATGGCAAACTGATAATGTTGTTGTTGTTCTGCTAATAGACCTAGCTTTCTTTTTTTTGGAGCTGCGTTTTTCATTTATGAATATACACCATAAATCTCCTCTACCCCCTCAACAAACTCTAAAGTACATATTTAAAAGGGTTGCTTGGAATTTTAACACATAGTGGTGTAAGTTACAGGCTAATGTTTTCAACAGACAGTACCAGTACCAGTACCAGTACCCAGCTTGCGCACCCAGGAACTGGCTAGATAAAGTGCTCCATTCAGCTATGATTGGAGGCAGTAACAAAAAATAAAAGGGGTATTATGGTGAACAAATGGGATTTAAAACATTGTAAATGTGTAAATATTCTGCTGAGTGTTGACATTGCCTTTTTTATACAACTTCACAGAAATGTTGGACTACAGCTTTGCCCTCAAGTTCCTGCAACTGACCATAGCACTAAACCGAAATTGCTGAGACCCCGTAACCCTGGAAAGAGGACGTTAACTGAGGTCATTGTGAAAAAGGTCTATAAGGGGAAAGGAAGCAAGAAGATGCTTTATCAGATATGGGAACAAAGTACAGCTGCTCTTTCCCCACATCTGCCCCCACTGGCCAGACACCTTAACAGCATATCCATCATCACCTCATTCTACATTTCTCTTTGCCTGTTAGTTTGGTGTTTTTTTTCCCCCATCTCTTAATCACACTGTGCACACAACCGACTCAGATCAAAGAGCAGCTTCAAAGCTAAAGGGATCCTCTCTCTTTGTACCACTCCCTCTCTCCTCGTTTCTCGACACTTCTCTTCAAACAGCTCAGTCGAGCCGGGTGCTGAGCAAGGCAATGTCTGCCTGAGCCAGGCCGTACCCTCTTCACCCTTTCCTTTCCCTTTATCTCGCTTAGACAGCTCTCAGCAGAGTGCCAGGGCCAGGTATCATTGAAAAACCACTGGGCTCCGAAGTAATGAAAGCACTGTGTCCAAGTCAAGGACCAGTAAGATCAGGAACACTAAGCAGGTGGGTATCTAAGGCCACAGAGAAAAGAAGCACCTTTCACCCACTACTGGTGTTTATCATGCTCTCAACACACACAGTTGCAGTATATACTGTATAAACCTTTAATACTACCTATTTTCAAGTACTTGATGTAAACAACGAGCAAACATATATCTCAGGAGAAGATGAAATCACCTATCCAGAGGACAGAATCTACAGTTTGTTGTCATCCAGCTAGAAGGTCGGAAGGTTACATCAGCCTTTTAGCTTGTGACTGTTTGGTTTAAGTCAGAAGATGCATCCGCATAGCAAGAACATACTCTTGTCTTTTGTCTGTTGTTCCTCTTGTTTGTTTCGTACCTTTTAGAGTTTTTAAACTCACCATTCCAGCTTCAACACTAACTGGCTTTACACTCCAATATGAGAGTTTTTCTCCCTCTGTAAAGCATTAACCGATTTTTTGACACATTAGTGAACATTTTGAAACAACAGGATCTTTTGGCACTTTGTCAAACTAGACCCACACAGATAGGGCTCTCTGTGCAAAGACATGAGCGGTGGTCGGGTGAGCTAACATCTCTACTGGCCAACTAGGGCTGGTATATCTGATTGGCACTTGATAAAATCAAAGATGAACCCCTAAACAGTTTTAATGTGTGATAGCATGCATGCAAAGTACACATAAAGTTGATAAAGTGTCTAAAGAGATACAGCCAGTGGATATATGATAAAGAGTTTTAGCCTACAGAAACCAATTACTCTCATTATCCACTGGCTGCTAGCTGTGACAGCCCCAGTGCAGGAAATATGCACTTGCTTCTAGCAGAAAAGTGAATTAGGCTAATTAATCAGCTGGATAGGCTGGGCCAGGATGGACACACAGAGCTGTTCACTTGATGAGCTGCTGCAAATATCTATGGGGTTCAGAGGAGCCCCTTCCTGTTTGCAAAGCTCAAATAGACATAAAGACAAACAAACAAATAAAAACAGTTTTGTACATTCACATACACTGATTGGCAAATATCAACCGGTACATACACAGATGACTTAACTGCTGAAAAAAGCCAGGGTGATTTAAGGTCATCTCCTACAATAAATACACTATAGACTTCATCTCTGTCATCTTCACTTTAGGTGCAAGCATGCTGGCTGAACTGTGACCTCCACACGTGCAGCTCCACTGACTGGGAGTTTTATGAGTTTCTGTACACTGCTGATTAGATAAAGAGCAGAGTTTTTGTCCATGTCATGTGAAGCATCGGTCCGAGGAGGGAAGGAGACATGGACTGTGGTCTCCTTTACTTCCACACCACTCTTCATGTCTGTTAAACAACAACGTTATGGGAGCCTGGGTGCAACTGAGAATATTCACATGTACAAATACAAAAATAAAAATCTGAGAAATCTGAATGCAAACTCAGCTGTCCAACATGAGAACCGCTCCTCTGCTTCTCTCCTTGTCATCTTCATTTCACACTCAGATGTATGTTTGTGAGTAGAGAGCAAATCTGTTTCTCCATCTGCCCTCACTGTCTTTGCACGAGTCTTCTTCATTACAAACACACACTCATGCACCCCCCACCCACAAACACACACACACACAACATACCATTTCCTCTCTAAAAGAAACCAGATAAAAGAATAATAAATACAAGCTATGCTGTTGCTTTCTCTGCTGATGTTCCTTCCTTATGCCATAATCAGATCCAGCTGCAGGGCATCTGTCTCAGACTGTGGACCCTTAGCTGACACCATCATGGAAGGAAAGAGGGAGAATTACAGTACAAACTAAAGCAGTTCTATGTCTGTCCGGCTGTGGATACAGATGTCCCGGGTCTGGTTTGTGGTTGTAGCTCCCACTATGAGAGGTAAGTAAAGCAGGACCTATTTGGGAGGTCCTGTAGAGATTATGGTCCTCTTTCTTTCTTTCTTTCTTTCTCTCTTTCAATAGGAGTCACTCTCAGCTCTCAAGGGACATGGCAGAGATGAGCTGCTCCACCTTATAGGCCAACCTCTGCTTCCTTGCTTGGTCATCCTGCTCCAGAGCTGCTGTGATCTGCGCAAAACATAAACTGTTGTTAAATAACAGACATAAGAGACACATCCTAGGATCACATCCTTATTGGCTTTGATACATTTCTTGAATTAGAATGCAGAGAAAATTGCTGTACGAGTGTCTGCTTCGGTGTTGAAAACCTACACTTACAAACCTATTTCTTTATAGAGTAGAGCATCTATTTTTAGGTTTACCAGAAAGAAAAATAAAAGAATCACATCACTGTCTTTGTCTTTGACAACATGGAGAAATACTTGTGTATTAGCCTTTTATCTTCTGAGCCCCGTCTTGTAAATTTGGCATTTTTCAAGTCAGGTTCAAAAGGGATTCAGACAGGCTCTCCTCTTCTTTCTATCATTTACTGTCTGACTTGTCACAATGAATCTTTGTCAGAGTGACACCAACATACACGGCAAAGGCCTTGCAAACATTGCAACAGGGGCCACCTGTCATCACCTTTGATATGGATGTCCATCCATTTTCCTCTGCTTATCCGGGACCGGGTCGCGGGGATATGGATGTCTGAATCCAAATACTGCAGCCTTTATTTCAACACACGAGTTCTGGTTTTCTACTGTGTATCTGCTAAAGTAGATCCATTTCACATCAAACTAATAATTCTAACAAATTGATAATTCAAACCAAATAATCCATTGACCCCTCTTACACAATGTAATTCAGAGGCAAGAGATAAATAATGAATAATAATGAGAGAAAGAGGTCGTCCACATTTTACAGTTTATCCATGTTGGATCACATTTTAGATTAAAAACAATCCATCACCTGTTTAATCTTTAATCACTTATTCATATTTAGGGTCACTCAGGGTCTGTGCCAGCAAAGGCATGAAAATACACAGCAATAAAAATATGAATCAAATATCAAGCATCCACTGCTGTAACAGAGTACATGTCTGGTTTTTTTTTTTGCTTTCAGAAATTTTATTATGCCATTTTAGTGCTAGAGTCTTTCTGTCCTACCTTCAGCCAATTAGTTTTTGTTGGATCTTACAGGACGATAGCTCTCCCACCTTTTATGCAGTAAAAACCGACTCATTGTCTGGATAACATGTCAGCAACATTCTTGTTCTCTTCTTTTTTGCATAGCATGACAAACCTTTGTGTGCTGCCCAGCTTCTATCTGCCCACCTACCATCTTCCACTCACCAGCTTAAGTGCTCTTAAAGGCTGGCAGCTACAAGCAGATTCCTCCTCCTCATCAGGCCTGATAGCAATCTATTATTAATCTGTAGAACTGTATGCAGGTGCAGTTCCTACTGCCATCTCCCAGATCCATTTAAGTTGGCTGCAGCCCTGGTCTGGTTGGCCTGACGCACAACCCTTTGTGAAGGACTAAGTAAGAACGAACAACTGCTAACGGTTTTATGCACTGCACTCTGGGAGACAGCACATGCTGCAGGAGTGATGGGGTAAAGGTGTAAAGTGTATGTGTGCAAAATGAGTGTGACTGAATATGTCTCTCTGCACGTGTGCATCTGACACACCTGCAGAGGCAGCAAAAGTGCATGAATGAGATTCATGGAGACCAAAGCAGACTAAATAATGGACACAAAAAGGGGAAGAGAAAGTAAGAGAGAGACGGGGAGAAAGAGAGGGAGAGATATTGTGGTCCAACATAAAGGTCAGGCCAATGCTTCCCAGAGGATGGGCTGACATTAGAAACAGAATGTCTCCCTAAATGCTCTCTCTTTCTCCTTCTTCCCTATCTTCCTCTCTTCGTGTGACCTGACATTGTGTATGCGTTGCCTGTCATTCTCCTCATGAGTGCCCCATATACTGTAACAGAAAACCCACTCCCACTCAGCACAGGCAAAAGGACAGAGCAGCATGCTGAGAGCTTGTAGACATTCATTTTCTGCTCCACAGATCAGACACACCACCTTGTTAAACTCAGGTTTCACTAGAGCTCTGGGCATTGGGGAAGTCTACTCAAGTGTCTGAGCTGACCTCACTAACCTTTGCCAGTTGTGAATAGTCTGGGAACAGCAAGAGCAAACTTGACTTACATTAAAGTGTGGGGCAAATTTGTGGCATGTCTTTCATTCAGTTCATGCTCACAATCTGCCTGTAATCAGCACCTGGTTCACTAAGGTGTAATGTGTAGAGAAAGAGAGACCAGAGCAGAATGGAGACCTGCCAGCCTCAAACAAGATCTTGGTGTACCACCCGCATGGCATTTCACAACACTTGTTAATGCATAAATATTACTTTATTTGATATTCAACCTGTAGATCCCTGGTGACTGGTGTCACTATGAGTAACATTATAGCAGACTACAGAATGCACAGTCGGAAGTCTGGGAATGTGGCGACATGACCATCTCTTCCCTAACTTTATAGGGATTTCTGCTGCATGTGCACTTCCCTTTTTTCAGCCCATGTGCCATAATGCTCATTATAATTACAGATTTGGCTGCAACATTTAATACTGTGAAAAGTCACGTTTAACTATATGGACAATATAACTTTGTCAACTTAATTAAATGGCTGGTGAACAAGCAAGCTAGTAAAATCACAGTGTCCTGAACATTTTATAGGAGTTCAAAGAACCAGCCTCACTTGAGGAACCAGCCAGGGGGAGTGAGAAGGGGGAGTGAGAGGGGTAAAATCAAGGTCAAGAGTGTCTGTTGAAATGACAATAATGGTACGCCCTCAAATGTGGTGCTACGATGGTGCCCAGGTTAGGTGTGTATGAGCAAATTCGTGTGTGTATGCAAGCATTACTAACCTCCTCACTGTACTTGCTAACATAAGAATAGATCTCATTGAGAGCACTCAGCATGTTGAATTCTGTAGAGTGGAGTCTGGCCTGTTCTGCCAAATAAGCATTCATGTCCTGGTCACTAATGGCTGGCAGCCGGTTGATGTCAGCATAGTACCTGGGGACACAGACAAGGAGCAACACTTGGCATCACTGCTACTGTTAGAGCATCACTGAGTCAGTGTAATAGCTCATCTGAGACCTATGTTCTTAATAATATCACTTTCACTAACAATGCATGTTTGCTAACAGTCCCACACAAAAGGTTTTCACAGAATCTCATTGAGAATTATGAATCCATTTTCTCAAAGGGAATACAAACAGATGTGACAGAGGGGATCAGAATGGTAGATAAAGTGACTGCATCGCTCCTACCTCTCTACCCAGCTCTTGTAATTGGGGATATCTTTAGCGTAGAGCAGCTTATTGGATGGGGAGTCTTTGCCTAAGCGGTGCTCTGAAGTGGAGCAAGAATCCATAAAAGTTTGAGCTACTACTGACAGACAGGCATCTGTGATGCTGCTCTTGTGGATGTCAAAGACAAACTGCGGGTTCTTGATCACGTTCACCCAGAAACGCAAAGGAAGGCTGGAAAAGACAGAAACCAGAAAATATGTAAGAGACAGAAAGATGTTCTCACTTAATCACTGAATTCTCTGAGATCAGCCTAAAAGCAGATTTGTCATGTGACATTAGAGAAGGCATGGCATGGTATAAAGGCTTACTGTATGTGATATCACTTTTGTGTCCTTACCAGTTGCTTTTCCACGTGTGGCGTACATCTGTGTCATGAATGCCATGTTTGTCTGCCTGCTCATCCAGGAAGTCAAACATGTATTTGATGGCCAGAGGTAGAGTGCTCCCCCTGTGAACCGTACTGAACAACGTCTCGAATAAGTCATCGACAAATTTTTGAAGTGTACCCTAGGTGAAAAAGAAGTGTACACAGAGATGAGTACAGGGCATGAGGTAAAGTCACAGAAAATGTAAAATAACTGAGAATGTGTGAACAATAGTTATGCTGATGCACATAAACGTATGGGAAAATAGTGCCGTATACCTTGGTAGCTAGCAGCCTGGTCAGATAAATTTCAGAGACCATCTTGCTACCGCGGTCTCCTTCCTTCTGGTCTCCGTGTTCGTGGTTCTTCACTAAGTGCCACACCTTCACACCACTTTCTAGATCAGGGGTGATCATGGGGGCACGCGAGCGGAGGCTATCGGGACTGCCCGTGTAGCGGAACGAAGAGTCTGTCCAGGGAAGAGAAAAACAAGAGAGCGATACAGAATTATCAGTAAGCCTAAATGATTGTGATTATGAAAGCTTCCCTTAGGTGCAGCATCATGTAAATTAAGCATACACCTAAAACAGCACACCCACACATACTCACACATACATATATACACACAGCCTCTCTCTCATCTCCCCTTTGTAACTCATTACAAAGCCAGATCCTCAGTGCTCCTCCTCCTCTAAGCCATGGTGTAAAAGAAACTGCGGTGTGGATAATTGCATAGAACAACACAATGAAAGTGACCCTGACACTGTGGTAGCCCTCCTGAAGCTGGAGGTGACACACCAGATGGGTGAAAGCTTGTCACTCTACATTAAAGACAGTGTGCAGGACAGAAGTATTTATAAAAGCAACTTATTTATTCCTCTCTGTCCTGAATGATTTGATTCTTTCCTTTCTTTCTACTCGTTTATTCTCTCATCCCTTTCCGTGGTTATACTGTATATTCCCGGCCTCACTGTCTGAGACATGGTTGTGCTTGGCTCCTCTTAAAAGCACTTATAATTGGCTCTTCCCTGCCATATTGTTCCAGCGCCATGTTGAAACCATCCCTGTCGCACGCTAATCAATGCATCAAAAGATCCCTAATTTGTTAAGTGCTGAAGCCACGCTCCTTCATCCATACATCCTCCTCTTCTCTGCTCTCCTGTTCCTGCCTCCTTGCTCTTTGCTCAGTCGGAAAAATGCTGGTTTCAGTTTCTAATTAGCCGGCCTCTAATCCTGGCAGCTGGCTCTCTGCAGATTCAGGATCTGAGGATCTCAATGAGGCTCTCTCTCTCACCTGGCTTCAAAGGCTGAGCTGAAAAACAAAGATTTCTCCTGCCAATACAGCCACAAACACCTTTCTAAAAAGACCAAGCTGCACCTCTGGAGAGGCCAATAGGGACCAGAGCCTCAGTAAGGGGGTCTCAATGTACTGTGGGTGTGTGCAGGGTGGAATGAGGTCCTAAATCCCATCTCAATCCAGTCACTGGTTTTCACTGCTCTGTTAATTCCTCATCCCCTCCAGCCTCCCTGTGCCCTTGGCCTTTTCACAGCTTCCTGAACTCTAAGGCCACAGCCCTTCCCACTTTCGCTGCAGTCCCCTGCTCCTGGACGCAGCCAGCAGGGTGTGCACAGTGTGCTCCAGCTGATTTTAAGGCTACATGGGTGGTGCTGGTAGTGTAAATTGAGTCAAGATGCTCAATGTTGAATGTTAAATTAGTATGAATCTATCAGCAGATGTCGAGATGCAGCTGTGCATGCTGTGCCAACACATGATTGATGAGGGATGGGCTCATGCCAGCAAAGCTTCTGCTTTCTATGCCATACACATCCGGCTCCAGTGCCTGAGCACCCATAAAAAAAAAACAACAACAAAAAAGTAGAAGCGTGAGAGAGTGTACAGTCTCTCGGTAGCTAATTGTAGTCAACAGATTAAAACATCCCACATAGCTAAGATTCAAATTCAATTTTATTTGTATAGCACCGAATCACAACAAAAGTCATCTCAGGACACTTTACAAAGTAAAGTCTAGACCTTACTGTTATCACTATTATAGAGGAAAACTTTGCCTCTGCCTCGACCAGTTGGGATGAGTGGACAGAGGAGAGAGAAGAGAAAAGAAAAGCAACATGACACAAGAAACACAACAACAAACAATCAAACACTGGGCAGGTTGCTGTGGCTGATGATTGAATAAGGCTGCGAAATCCTCTGCAGCAAAACAAAGTGCAGATCCCAACAGAACCAATCACTGTTTTGGAGCGAGTGGCTTTGTTCGCACCTGAAGCAACAACTAATAGGAGCAATGTTATAATGTGTCCTCACAGCAGCAAGACTACATCTGCATGGAATTTACTGTTGATTAACTGATGAATAAGTTTATAACTACATCTGTAATGACCTGATATATGATTGTATGATACTTTACAGTCAGTGTGAGTAATGTCAAGGCCACAACAAGGGCACAAAAAGAGCAATCTGGTTCATTGACTTACCATATCTGCTGATGGAGGTTCGCGATATGCTGGCTGATGTAGGGATGTTGTATGATGATGTCTGTTTTGGCACCAAAGCCACAACGCAGCGGTCTGACACCTGTGTGTGGAGACGCATGCGACATAAATATGCTTGCGTCATGTTGTTTTGGTGATTTCCACATCAGAATTAGAACACAGTATTCTAAAACTGTTTTTGTTCCTGAAAAATATTTATATCATAGTAGAGGGTTAAATATAGTACATGACGTCCTCGTGACTAATCCCATGAGCAAAACATAACCCAAACCTCTCAACAACCCACAGTCCCTTCCTGTCACATCCGAGCTCCCTGCTGTTCACCACCACAGCCCTGTGGCAGCAGAGCTGTACTCTGCAAAACCGTCATTGCCATCCTCTTCACAGACATTAGAGATGTGATGACAAGAGAGAGTCAGAAGGAAGGGAATGGGAGGCTGTCAGAAGGAAGGACACCGGTGCTGAATATCTCATCTCTGTACACTTAACACCCTTAAAGAAAACGGGGAACGCAGGTATAATAATAGCATTTTAGAGTAGCACGGAGTCGGAGTCAAAGAGAAAGACGAAGAGAAGAGCCTGGGTCATGAATAAGAGACAGACACTTAGGTTTGTCCTTTTTCCCTGTGCAGTTTATATTTACCAAGGGCTCTTGGCCTATTTGATGTACTCCAGTCACTTCAGATAAGCTGAGAAAAATAGATGCAAGCTACATGAGAAAGGATATCCTCCAACTCAGTTTCATAAAATGCTTCCTAAAGAGATCTTTCATAAGTCCTACAGGGTAATTCAACATGAAATAGCAGTTTAATTATAATTAATCTTAAAAATGCTAGTACTGTAGGTACACCAAACATCACATTTTAGAAAAACACAAAATACAGCAAACAGAACTCGAGGCTCTTTTCTGAAAGCCAAAACAACAAACAGCTTGTTGGCTGGCATTTACAGCCCACCCCAAGGAGGCATCTCTGCGGTGAAGAAAAAATGATGAGCCTCCAGTGGAGAAATAAACAAAAGGCAAATGCCAGGCTCCAAAAGGAATACCACAAATGATACACAGCTAAAAAGGCTATTTTTCTTTTCATTTGCTTTAGCAGGCGCTTTCCCATTCCTTAAGTTGCTTTATGTTGGGATGGACATTTAAAGGATTCTTCATCACCCTCATCTACTCTCATCTTCTCTCATTCTCATCCTCAAGCCTTTCTTCTATTCTTCCCAAGTTGATGTTAGCATCTGGCTTCCTGGAGAGACACCTGAAACTGAAGGAATCCTCTTAAAGATGTAGCTCTGGCACTCTGACCTCTTGGAGGACAATGAGAAATGGGCTTCGTAACCCCCACTGCCACCTACAAGTTGCCTTTTTGACTCTTCACTTTCCTTCTCATTTGTCTCTGCTCTCCTAAACCTCATTTATTTGGCCTCTCCATCCTATAGCTTCCTCCTGGCTGACACTGCAAGACCAACTCTAATACACAGACAGTGTGGACCTCCGTGAAGTTTCCACTATATGCACTATTCCTGTGATACATTTTCTCTCAGGAGCATGAAATAGCTTCTCTGCCTCCTTCTCTTTACGCCTCCCTCCATCTCTCTCTCACTGTTTTTTATGACTGAAAGAGAGGCTACAGCAGAGATGGGTCCTTGTGATAGAGTAAATGATTGAAGGTGTGCTGATTCGCCCTTCAGGGATAATCCAGTGTGGGGCTGATAGTGGGTAGGTGTGATAAGGGCTGTGGGCCCTGCCTGTGATAACACCTTCCATTAAACAGTGCAGAGCTGACCAGACAGTGTGGTCAACCTCTGCCTTTCTTTTCTCAGCCTTCCACACACAAGCCACAGCCCTGGTCCTAGCCTGACTCCGTTTGGTGTCCCATCTCTTCTGGACTCATGCCATCAGATCATGATGGTAATCATATCTGTCGACTGTGATCGGAAGCTTGGAAAAACATGGCTTGTGTGCATATGAGAAACTGGTGCCAGGAATAATGAAATGTGTAAGGGGCTACTACATGTTAATTTAACACTCTCTTGAATATCACACAGTGTCTTTGAAGGATTTAAGGCTAATTTGCAGGACTATCTGAGGGAATGAACTGAAGAATCAGTCTGAGGTCTTACTCCAGCAGTTGCTACTGGGGATACAGTATGAGTCATGGTGCCGTAGCACCGTACCATGTCTCACACTCTTTGCCAAATATATTTACTCAGACAATAGTGTTCCATCTAAAAACCTTCGCATTCTCATCTGACCAGGATGTATATTCAGGTTTTTATATGGACCAGTGAGCTGAGCCAGCCACAACACACTGTAGTAGTATCTGTCACATCTGGGGCAGTTCAAAATAGCTCAAAATGCCCCAAATGGTGTCTGCAAGGTAGGTAATAGGATCGAGCTGGCAGGCTCTCCTGGTGTGGTCATCGGTGTCAGCTCTCCCTGTTCCTTCACTGCAGAGGACAGTCGGAGGTCACCAGACTGCAGGGGAGAGATGTTTCCAAGCTGACTTTCCTCTTCATTTTGATGCAGTCTCACCCAAAGTGAGAGAGGGAGCAGTCTGCCCTTTACTGTCACTTATCTGCACTTTAATAATGTTTCTGACAAAGCACACACTGCCCATGTGTCCCCACAAATGGATGTGACAAACAAGTATTAATATTCTGGGAAAGCCACAGTCCACCTGTAATAAATCAACACTTCGTCAAATGTCATCAGTGTAATTACTCAAACTATGCACTGGCGAATACAGCATATGTCTGTTTGCAATTTGAATCATTGCAAATAAATTAAACAGGGTGACAACTTCAGTTTGTGATAATGTCCTCTTCATGAGCATTGTTAAAGTTCTGCTCTCTCCAGCTAACCAAAGTGACTCATGTCTGTGTCCATGCGTCTGTGGGACTCCTTGGAATTTCTGCTCACTGCGTGGACACCATCCAGCAGCACGGACGTTAACACTTACATATGTTAAGACGGCAGAGATGAAAGAGAGAAGAGAAGACAGAGAAAAAAGGTGTGATGAAAATCTTTGCTTTGACAAAGACAAAGATTGTGTATGTGTGTGTGCGCATGTACTAAGTGCATATATGAGTATCTTCTTCTGTCTTTATCATCTATGTAAGAAAGAGCATAAAAACATGCAGAAATAGTGGGAGTGGGTTGGGAAGGTGGAAGCTTAGTCCCCTGACTAGGAATTGAAGGTGCTGAAAAAAGATTCGGAACTCATTTTAAATGTGTGCATTTATGTTTTTAAAATTTTTTGTTCAATTTTAGAGTAGCAGGGAGCTGGGAAGATGTGTTTTTCCATATCCAGGTTATGTAAACCATTATTTCCCATGTGTGAGCGTTATGCATTTTAATGCATAAGGGAGAATTACGCTAGCAAAACTGGCGGTGATGTTCAGTTTCACTCTGCATATTTTGGGCCCCCTTTGAATATTTCTTCTTTACCACTTATCATTTTTTCCTCCAGCTTTTTCCTCACTCTGGGCCCTAATGAGCTGTGGTCTCTTGTTGTGATAGGCAGCCATATGTGCTGTCACATTTGCCAGAGCAGTAGCATGGTGTGTGACGCAAACACACACAAGCTCACACACAGGAGCCATTGCCAGCTCATCAAAACTGTAACGATGCACAAGTGTCTGTGTTATTCCATCCCACTCTCATCTCTCTCACCCCAGCAACTGCCCTGTTCCTTTACACTTCTTCTCTTTCTTCCTTTTTCTCTCCTTTCCTCTTCCCCCTTTCCCCCATGTTGCTCTGCAGCCTGTCAGTATCTCCTCTGAAGTTGTATAGTGTCAGGCCTTACATTCTGCACAGGGACCCTTAGATCCCTGATCAATAGCAGTCCTAAGATGTGCTATTGAGTAAGCAGATAAGTGAAGCAGCCACACGCATGTGTGCAGTGTAGCAACTCCCTTGGCTAATGATAGCAGACACACTGTGGCACAAAGAATTGCTAAACACAACAGAGGAGCCCATTATGGCATAGAAACAAACATACTGCAGCACTTCATCAAGGATTAAAGCACTGCAGAGATCAGACAAGAAGAGGTGCTCAGAGCAAGAGGCTCAGTGCCTGTTGGTAGGTGTGATGGAAAAAAGTTGCATCATCTGTGTGTGGAAAGATGGAGACAATGAGGGTGAGGACAGAAAGGAAGGTGACAAGGGAGGGAAGGGGAAAGAAACTGCCTGGTGCCAAGTCGTATGTGAAGGACACTGTGATGTGTCCCTCCTGTTAATGAGTTTTCCATCTGTTAAATGTTTCAGCTTGTTCTGCTGGGGAGTGAGTTGAGGCTGACCCCCCAGTGTGAGGGCTTGAGCCTTGCCAGACCTCATTACCACAGTCGACTTTTAGATGGAGCTGCATCTCCTTGGCCCCATGATCCTGATCTCCAGCCACAGCTGCATCACAGTTTACCGCCTCTTTCGTTCTCTGCTCTTCTCTCTGTTAAACAGGGGGCAACAGGTGGACCCTCAAATTGTAGGGTGTGTGAATCCCACTTCTACATATGAAGAGACAGAAGCAGGCAGTCACAGCACGACTAATCTTTTGCCCGTGTAGAACTCAGTGGAGCAGAAAGAGACAGAAAGAGAGATGCTGTCCTCCTGACTGGAGCAGCTTCCTCTCTCCAGGGAGGAGGAAGAAGTGCCGGCTGAGATGTTGAGATTTCATCTCTGCTGCCACCTGTACAGTAATTGTCCTCTACTCTGTGAGCCACTTGGATTACACCAGGCGCTGGCATGCAAATGAGGAACTGAAAATTGGCTGCCTATAAGTCAAGAGCAGGAAACATCAAAGTTTGGCGAAAGCTGCAGTACAATCTCTGCTATAAAAGCCTCAGCAGAAATTGAACTAAAATGAGCTTTTTCTTGGTTTATAAAAGTTCCAGAATTAAGGAGAACATTACACTAAAATCTTTTTGTTTACCTGGTAGTGCATGAGAGTGTTCAATCTCTTCCAGTCATTTTCTATCTTGGTGGTGATGTCTTCATCCTGCAACACCACACGAGCCATTCGTCCCTGGCGCCACTCTGAGGACACAAACATACACACGGTGAATTACATAATGCCTATGCAAACTATACACTGAACCACAAAGAATATTATTCTTAGTGTTAGGTATTTTTTAGTCAGATAGATATTGGTTAGGTACTTGATGTACCCGGTACTTCTTACCATACTGACTCTGAGAGACAAGCCAGTCCAAATAACTACAAAACAGTGCTGATTTATTCAAAGGATCACAGGTAAAATTAACATTACACGCTCAGGCATCTTGCACCTCCAACCTGCTCACAGGCAGATGAAAGATGAAAGACCCCTGAACCCACCAGGCCTATACATTATATCTGTTTTGGGCTAACCCCACTCTACACAGGAACGTCAAACCGTGACGTCACCTGATATGCCAGCTATGCAGCTGGCCAGAGCAGTAGTCAAAACATGGAGAAAATCCATGTGTGTGTGTGTGTTGATTAAGTGGTGTGTATCTAAAAACATTCTGGCAGGACATTCAGTGACATGTCCTGGTACTAAACAAAAGCAGATATTATGATTACGATTACGGTTAAACACATAATAATAATAATAATAATAATAATCATCCTGCCTGCTGACAATCAAACTTTTCTATCTAGTTATCCTTGCCCATGTGCACCCTGCTAAAATCTCATGACAATGACTAAGCGTTTAAACAGTCTAACTAGACATCCTGTCTCCACTAAACATTTCTTATACAACAAGTACCTAACCAATATCTATCTGACTAAAAAATACCTAACAATTGTTTCAGTGAAGAGGTTTGGCGACCCACATGTACTCATGAAGGTGTGTGTGTCTATGTTTTATGCAATGCGAGGCAATTGGGAACTGTGCTAAGATAAAAACAACTTCCACAGGACACAAAAACTCTTACAACACCTTTCTTTTAGACCTCATTTTCGTCTCTGTCGGTGGAACGTGGCTCCCAAAGAGAGCTCTCTACACACATTACCCAAATGAATAGATATCAGCAGCCGACGTTCTTGTTAGGCTCTCGGCATGTGTTCTCCTCTCACAGACTTGGACTGACATGCATCTTAATTAAACATTACACATGAACAATGTCAAGATGTATATGCATGCTTTAATTGGTAGTTGTGTTGTGGAGATGGTGTGCCATTAGCTCACGCAGCAGTTGGCCCATCAGGGTCCAAAAGAGGAGAGGAACAGAGCAGACAAGATGGGAAGAAAGGGTGAACTTTGAGAAAATCACCTCCTTTCAAAAGTAAAAAATAGGAAGCAAGGGGAAACAGGTGGAGGCTATAAGCAGTATAGCCTGACGGCTCATTGCGGGGTAATGAAATGATAATATGGTTGCTGACAGGGAAGTGGACAACCATTGTGGCTCTCATGCTGGGAGTGATCATTGATTTTCTCCTCTGTTGACTGGGTTTTATTACTTTGCGCCTCTGCCAGGTGACTACATGACATCCCCGCTTGGCACACCATCCTCTGTCTAATCTAAAACTATCTAACCTACATTCAGCTCTGCTGAATGTAGGTTAGACTCAAGGAATCAGTGAAGGGGTAAGACATAAACAAAAGAGAACAAGATTGAAAATGTTCACAGGGCCACACTGTAGAGCGAGAGATGATTTGCACCAAGGAGAGGGAGGCTTTTGTTCGCTATGCCCATGTGAAATGAGAGAAAATGAGAGGTACAGAGCAATGGGAGGTGAGGTATGGGTGAGGTGAGGATGGAAGCAGCAGACTGCGTGGGAGTGGAGCCCAGCTCAATGCTGGTGAGCCTGTCTGTTAGCTCTTACCTGGGTCAGTCAGACAACCATGTCACACACACACAAAGATATACACACTTCTCTGTCTCAATCTACAGTGTCTTACTGGCACTACAGGGAGGCAAAAGCAACCAGACGGTGAGATGCATCACACACTATCAGTCATTTTGTTAGAGGGCCTGGCAGCAGCACAGTGAGGCTGGCTGGGCTGTGGGAACACAGCTTTTATCCCACTAATGCACTGATAATCTGTACCCATGGCTAGGTTTCCACTCACTGGTGCATTAATCTGTGGTATGAAGGACTTTACACCTGTCAGCTGCATCTACGAGTATTTGGATTGTATGTATGTGGGTGTCTGTGCGTACAGAGGTGCAGGTTTGTGCCATACCAAGATCCATGTCCACAGCACGTGGTCGCTGAGAATAGGGCATGTTCTTGTAAACTGCATCTAGTATCTTCTCCTTTACTTGGGTGATGGTGTCACAGTTCAGCACCTTTACTGGAATCTCTGGACTGTTTTCATTGTCTGGGTTCACACAGTTCAGGATCTGGATTGTACACATGAGGAGAAGAGGAGAGACCAAGAGAGAGAAATCACTGAAGGAAATGGGGGAGCAGAGGAAGAGGCTGGAGAATGTTCTCTTACTGCCTGGACTCAGGTCTAGCTTGAGGCTTTACCCATATTAGAGTCTCCTTGGAGCATAGCAGGAGCTTTGAGAAACCATTTCCGCTCTCGCTAGCATCCTAAAATCTAATTTCACACCTTCGGTGGGACACCAATTTCCAGCTCTGCTGGGGCATTAGCACGTAATGAGCCAAATTCCCAGTCAGGGCAATCAGCGCGTTGTCATGTCACATGCTGGCTGTGTGAGTGCTTTTTCCATGTGTTCATGTGTGTGTGTACATGTGGAAGGTCTGTTAGATCTGTGTTTCAATCTTCACAGCTACCTGCCCTGATGTTGGACCAACACTGGAGCCTGTGGGCTCATTAGTTAATTTTATTCCCAACAGGAAGGGACAAACCCAACACAGCTACGCCATCTAACAGTGGTTTATGGTGAAAAAAAAAAAGTAACAAAGAAGCAAAGTTAAGAAATGTGAAAATTACACGATATAATTTCTGTTGGCTCACTCTTATACCAAAAATAACAGTGTTGGCTTTGTATGTGTGTGTGTGTCTCAGCTGGGAAGCATTTGAACTAAAAGTAAGCAATTTCTGAGTCAACAGCTGCATGTATGGTACAGTACATACCTCACAGTTCTACCTGTACAATATGTTTGTGTATATCTGAGATCCTCTGTGTGCCTCATGAGGGGGTTTTCCATTACAGGAGCCTACCGAAAGGTGTTGCACCAAGTTCAAAGTGTTTATTTGTCATATGCACAGTTAGGAAACGTGTTTCCCTGTACAATGAAATTCTTACTTTGCCGTCCACATCAATGCCACAAAATACTAATGAAATATAAAGTAGATAAATAAGGCACTTTAAGCAGCAAATGCAGCAATATAATAAGAAATATATAAGAATATAACAGAGAATGTATGCTGCATGGGAGCAGCATGTGCAGGAGTCAACAGTCAGTGTGCAATTATGCATGTGCAAACTGAGAATGTAAACAATAAGTAACAGGTTCCGTGTTTGTTTCCACTACACTTGGTCCACTTTGGAGGTGCGTTCTGGGAGGTAAATTTCGGCACCCCTCTAGAGGCAGTACTAAAATCAAGTACCAGGACTGGGCAGGGGGAAGGGGTGCGTGCACGCACGGCAGTTGCTGGTGATTGGGTAAATGTCCGTGTCTTTCTTCCCTCAAGCATTAGCATTACAAGCACTGTGTGTAATCACACAGCTGACTGCGTGTGTGAGAGAGGAGCAGCCCCTCCCTCCTCTAAACAGAGACCGACAGAGAAAAAATATAATGGAAAAAACAAACCAGGACGGTCTGCGTCAACCCTGGAGGCTATGCTTGGTGATGGTTAAGGGAAGTAGGGGATATAACGCTCGTTAGGTTCCGATAGTGGAAAAGCAGCAATGCAGAGTGACATACCAGGGTTTTGTACTCAATCTGCTGGCGGATGAGCTTGTCTTCACTCAAAGAGTAGCGGGCCTCTCCAGTGATGGCATCAATGGGCCCCTTTTCCATCTGCTGCTTGATGGCGCAGTACAGCATAAAGAGAGGCTCCCCAGCACACTCCTATCAGCATAGACACAGACAGACCAACCAGCAGATTCACACATGAGAGAACAGTACAAACACAGAAAACCTAAAAACCAAATTCAATAGACTGAAAACATTTCCAAACCCACATACTGTACAAATCTCACAATGTCCAGTCACACATTTTAAAAATAAGATACACAAGATAAGCTTGTGCTTGTACAGTATGTGTAAATACATACTCATACAAGCACACACTACAGGTTTTGCTTGGTGCACTAACCTTCAGAAACTTGTGAAGGAGGAAGGCAAACCAGTTTGTAAGCATCTTTTCTGCAACTGACTCTGTTCTGAAATGACATTAGAAAACAGGAAATATAAAATGTCACTCCATTCTTTCTCTTGATATCCCCCAAACCCTTTGCTGAGAGAAGTGTTCTATAATTTACTGGGTTATGTCCAAGATCCTGGCTGGGTGCATCTCGCTGGTGTAACAGTGTGGTCACAGTGAGTGAAGAGAAGAGAGCGGAGCGGCAAGAGGGCATTTGTGTGTGTGTGTGTGCACATGTTAAAAAACATGTGCCACTGACTCTGCGCTGATGTGAGTGTGACTGAATGCGTGTGTGCGTGTATTCATGTGTGGCTGAACACAGCGGGACATCAGCAGCTGTGACAAGCCTCAGCTGTTGAGAGAGATGAGTGCTGTCACAGGCAGGTAATGCCTGATCACAGCCAAAACGATCTCCTCCCCACTCATTTCCTCTCTCCCCTACCTCCTCTCCCTTCCCAGTCAATCGCACATGGAGGTACAGCTTGCTGCTGGGCTTGATTGGGCATGAAAACACACAAGTGTGCAACGACCTTGCGACTATTTCCACCCCAGAGCACAGGTGAGGACTGTACATATCTCTTCTGTGGTTCCTTCTCATATCTTTATCTGAATGCCAGATAAACATCCCCCCTCTGCTTCGTTAGCACCATCATGGAACAGTAAAACAAGTTAGACTTTAAAAATGGCAGAATACCAAACAGCCAGGTGGGAATGGTTAACAAGAGCGAAGCAAAGATGAAAGGGTTAGTTCTGTGCAGCTCATGTGGACAAGCACCTGAGGTGAATAGCAACAACAAGCTCTCACCTCATCTGGTAAAAACACTTCTGCCCTGCTCTTTCGCCTTCTCAGTTTGACTGCTGCACAAGCCTGCATGCACACTGAATTAAAAAAACAGCAATACCGAGCTGTTGTGGGTTTGAAATGGATTGTTCTGCCAGCCAGCTTTTGGTCCACACCATTATCACTAACTATAACTAGTCCTAACATAGCTGCTACATGCACTTAGCATGCCATGGTTAAGTGCCCCACAGACTGCACAGCTTGTGACTGTCACCTGGCTGTGATCACTCCCTGTCAGTTTGTACAGCATTGCCAAGTTAAACAGCAATGCATCGAAAAAAAGAGCCTCTTAATGTAGCAGGAAATGACTGTGATTACTCTGGTGGATATGATAGAGGGACCTTATAGTACACTGTGCTGAACTGGGGATTAGCAGGAATTGAAGCAGCCAGGTATTAAAGACAAGGAAGAAAGCTTCTATCTCCCCACAGCTACATAGTGCTAGGGATGATTATACCTATTCAGGCTCTGAATGGACCTAAAGGGAGATTATGGCTATTATAGAGATAATTGTGTTAAGCTGTGTTTGAGGGCTATAAGCATGAGCCTGGGACCGAAACAGAAGTCCCAGGAGGACAGACTGAATCAGGGGAGGTTACAACAGCTACCATTTCAGTCACTGACACAAGAAAAAGTCAGTCATTCTATCTTTCCCATTAATCTGAGCACGACTGAGATTTGTCTCTTTTTCTTTTTCATGTGAAAATATAGATCTTCCCTCCAGCTGCAGGACAGAGGAGCAGGGGTTATATTTTGTTTTGAATGGTGTGCGGCTGAGTTGTCATCTACTGTGTCTGGAGGCTTTACGTCTGTGAATGAGACTGCTGGCCAGTCTAATGGCAGCTCGTGGAGAGGATGGAGAGCTGGGTGACAGCCTGTTTGAAGTGTGATGTGCCAGCAGGGGAGAAAGATGTAGATTAGTTCACACAGTATCACCTACAGGACGAGAGAGTAAACATAGCTGAGAGCTGAAAGAACTACACGCTTCCGTCTGTGTGTGTTTGTCACAGCAACCTCTTTGGTGGCACACACACACATGCACACAAGCTTTATGCTTCTTTCCTTGTTGGCATTCAGACATATACAAACATAGAGGTGACGGTATGCATTCATAAAGAAAGGGAAAGACGCATGCAGTATTTACAAGCTCAACCTCGCAATGCTGCACAACAAAAAGTCTTCAGTCAACAACATAATAAGGAGCCACTCTGAGGGCCTGAGGCCATATTTTCACACAGAATAAACCTAAATAAATTGTGGATTTTTGGACAATACCCCAAATCCCTCTGTAATTGCCCTCCTTCTTCTACAAATATTCATCTCCCCTGGCCCCCACTGACTCACCATGTGCCCCTCCCAGCTTGAATAAGACTTGAGTGTGTTAGAAGTTAATGGAACCTATTAAGCATTTTAATAAGATCAGCAAGTCCTGAAGTAGGAAGTCAAATAAAGCCTTCTGTGCGGAGGCTGTGCTGACTTCCCCTTAATATCTTTCCTTTTGAATGTTGGGGGAGGACTTTGTTCTCCTCCTCCTCCTTTCCTTCTTGTCCTCCTCATCATCTGCCCCCACTTCCTTCTTTCTATTAAATGAGTTTCATTAATGAACATCAGGATTTCATTATGCCACATAGTGTTTAAGAGGGGCCTTGCATCCCCCTCATCTCTCTCATCTCTGGTCTCCTAATGGCAGCTTGGGTGGGGGGGCTATATTAGCAGGCAGTGGAATGTCTTTCAATGAAACTAATGCCAAACACAATACTCGCATTCTCAATAATGCTGTACTCCATGGCTCTGCATGGGCGGAAATCTCATTACGGAAATGCTGAGGAGAAAAATAATACAAGATTGAAAAGTCTCAAGGTGATTGAAGCAATGTTCTGTGATTCCATTAAAAGAACATTACAAAGAAGAGAAAGAGGAAGAAACTGTGTAAAGAGGGTGGCTGTGAAAAAAAAAGTTAAGAAGAAGATGGAGAGACTGGAGAATAGAGCTGAATGTAAAAAAGAAGTGGGTGGATGTTCAAGGATAGTCTGGTAGATGTCATCAAACACCAGCTTCAGTAATTATGGACAGACATAAAGAGAGGACAATGCTGTGGAATGACAACATACATGACGAGAGAGGCAGGACAGAGCAGGGAGGTAGAGCACTGACAGAGAAAGAGAGAAACTGAGTATAGGAACATCTTTCACTAATGGCGCATAATACAATCCAAACACCATGAGCTGCAGCATCCGTTCCACTTAGGCACTGGAAATTGAGGAAATCAAGCACACTGCCAAAGCTTACATACTACTTTCAAAAGGCTTTTAAGAGAATGTAAGTGTCTGTGAGCTAAAATCCTTCCATATCAAGACAAAAGTATCTCAGATCTTTAAATACCAAAGAGAGCAGAGTTTCTTTGAAAATAACACCTCACAAGAGCCTGAGTGCACAAACATGATTCCAGGAGCTACTGGATAGCTACTCTACAAAAGCCAAAATACTGTGCATGTTGTGGTTTGTTTTCACTGAACTGATATAATGAATGGTGAAATGAGATCTAGCCCTTGGTTGAGCATGACAGGAACAAGAAGCCAATATGTTCAGATTAGTTCTGTCTTATTCGCTTGTTAGCACTTTGAACTGCATTAACCTATACAAAAGGTGATACTGTATACAAATAAAGTTTGACTGATAAGATTTTATTGACTACAGACTAAGTTTGTCTAATAAATGTCCTTCCCAATAAAGTGTTGATAGTACATCAGCAATTAAACCCTCAAAAACTAAAAAGATAAAGGTAGTGTTGATGTTAATATTTATTGACTATAGACTAAGTCTGTCTAATAAATGTGCCTCCCAATAAAGTGTTGATAGTACATCAACAATTAAAAGATAAAGGTAGTGTTGATGTTAATCAGAGAACAAGTTTACATGTAGCATCTTTATTGTGTAGCTAAAAATAATCCTTAATAAAAACTTGTTAAAATCTGACACTGCCCAGGTTTTTAGGAAGGATTGCCAAAAGAATATATGTATTTATCACCTGATTTTTTAAATATTTACTTACATCTTCATTGATTGACCTAGAGAAGCTCTGTTGGTTTGATCTTAACATGGCTTTTACACAATATGGTCAGACTCATTCTTTAACAAACAATCATTTAGTTCCACTGTGCACATACATCTTCTCTGCGCCTGTATAGAAAAGCACAGCAGCTGAGCAGTGAAGGAAGCAAAGTTCTTCATAACTGCAGGATGTCTGGGGATGCACTTTCAACCCACTGTAATATAAATGAGAACAGGAAGCACAGCGGGTTGGGTAACCTGCAGGTCCTACCTGGTGGCTCTTTCCTTTGTAAAGCTCACTAATAATTCATTTAGAACAACAAATAGAGGCCATTCGAATACAGTCAAGACAGCTTTATTCATATACTACAGTATATTCTAACAGAAATAACTTGCAGAAGTTCTCAGATGACAACGGTCACTGGTCTCATCCGTGATGGGGACAAATCGGTGTACAGACAGGAAGTGGAACAGCTGGCCCTGTGGTAGCAGCAGCCTGGAGCTGAACCCGCTCAAAACAGTGGAGATGACAGTAGACTTTAGGAGGATGCCCCCCAACCCTACCCCCACTCACCATACACAGTAGCACTGTATCAGCAGTGGAGTCCTTCAAGCTCCTGGGCTCCACTGTTTCCCAGGACATGACGTGAACATCCAACATCAGCACCATCACAAAGAAGGCACAGCAGAGGATGTACTTCCTGCACCAGCTCAGGAAGTTCAATCTGCCCCAGTTCTACAGAGGAATCATCGAGTCTGTTCTCTGCACCTCCATTACTGTCTAGTCTGGCTCAGCTGCCAAACAGGACAGGAACAGACTCCAGCGGTCAGTTCAGATGGTAAAAAAGATTATCAGGACATTCTGAGTCTGATAACTAGCAGACAAACACACAGTGAACAGATAGATACATCTGGACACCATAAAGAAGCACAAGGATCTTCTTACCACCTGCTAATTCACAAATACCAGGAAGCAGAGGGGGGTCTTAGCCAGCATAATAGCAAGCATTTCACTATCCCATTATGTGTGATAATAGACTGAAGAGAGCTGATATAAAAGACAACTGAATGGGAAAATGGAAACAAAGCGCAGCCCAGCAGCCTCACTCTGCACCCTGCACAAACACAATTACCACTTGGAGATGTGCTCAATTTGAATCATTGAAACGTGTGTGAGTCCACTGGCTGGTTTGACTGTCAGCTTTTCTCTAAATAGGGGATGAGGAAGACATCAACAGGAAAGAGCCATATCAAATTAATAATCCCTTAAATTCTTCAGAAAAATGGGCAATGAAATGGAAAAACTATCGGACATTTAGCCCTCCAGGCTGCGACGGCAGGACCCAAGGATTACGTACCACTGTGTTCCATAAGAGAGAGGATAAAAAAAAGCTTGGAGGTGACGTGGGGCCCTGCTGTCATGTGAAATAACAGCTTAATCCAACTCCATTTGACGCTGCGTTGCTTTAGTCTCTGTCTTTCAGGCTCTGTTTGTGTATGTGCACGGTCTGGCACTTATTCACCCTGGCTATTAATGTGGATTTTTCAAATACAGACACTAAGGGAACATTATCGTCAGAAACAAGGTGTTGTTTGAAAGTATAGCAGCTGCCTGCTCTCACTGACTCTGCATATTAGTCATGTAAACCGAACCACATTCACAGAGCAGTCAAGCTTTCAGAAAATTAGGTCACAGTGACTACGCTTTGTACACTGTAACTTTTGAGATGTCTATTCTTTGTCCGTCCTTTAACCTATAGAGCTGCCAAAGCAGCTGAGGACACTCGGGCAAGGACTTAGCAGGTGTTTAAAGTTTTAGGACATCAACCCAACTCCAACGGAAAACAATGTACACTGGAGACACACAGAGGAAATAAATGTTTTATAAGGAGCCTGGAGGATAAATGAGACTGACACTGGCAATGAGAGAGAGCAGGAGGAGAGACAGCAAGAGAGGGAGAGTGTGGAACTGTGCAGAGAATTCAGATGTTTCTCATGACATGAAGCGTGCACAGCATTTATCGTAGCATACTGTAGATGTACCGTAGCACTCACTACAAGCCTTATTTTGTTAAATGGCTACATGAGAACATGGGGGGAAATCAGAGTGCATCCAAGACTAAATGGGGAAGAACACACAGATCAATTCATACCATCTGTCTAAATGTACATCCTCCTAGAGTCCTGCACTTCTTTATATGCTTCAAAATGAGAAGTGTGTTATCATTATCTGCATAACTATCCTCTGTGGACCAGAACAGCTACATGGTCATACAGTTTTCTTATTCTTTTTTTTTTTACAAAAATGAATCAAACATCTGAAACAGTTTGGTAATACATACAGTATTACTGGGGTTTAAGGCATTTTATTTATGATTTTGTATATTATTAAAGAGGCTTTCATTTGTTATAGTGTGGATGCTGAGTAAGCATCCACACTATTGTTATCCTGCTCTTTATTTATTATTCTTCCATATGTTTTTTGGCACTCAGCTTCTCCCACATACAGTACCATTCAAACATCAAAATGTTCAGCTTTTTAAGGACATTATGGTGTCTATTTGACTTTTTTTTTAAACTTTTATACTTAAGCTTTTTCCAACATTTTTTATAATGAAAGTCAATGGGAGAATTTTCAAATCTTCCTCCTCTTTCAGCCCTAATAGCTCCAGCATATTTTCAGCTAGAAAAACCATTCAACCTTTAAACAAGTCAGGACAAGTTCAGCTATTTATCTTGTATTCAGCTTTTTGATATCTTTTACAGTTTTTGAATTATCGCAGTTTACGTTTTATGTTGATTTTGGACATTTCTCAGCCTCTCCTTTCATTTGAATGGGGAGAGCTAGAGTGTGAGTGATGTCCTACAGCCTTTTTACAATTTTCCAGCTTGTTTTCTGCTCTTATTCTGGTTTTTGAATGAAGTGGCAACTTCAACAGTGAGTGCTGCCTCAGTCTGACTGACATTGTAATAGTCACCTCGAAGCAAAAGTGAAGGCTATTTGAAAATTGCCACAGTTCCTTTGTTTTATGGAATATCTTCACATAGAGGTGATCAGTCTGTTTGTTGACGCCTCCTGCTGTTCATAGTGAAGTGTTTTTTGATAGAACTTATACTTTTTCTTCTTTTGTCTATTTTGTGAAGCCCATGTTTCACTGAAATCTGCTGGAGTGTCCTCAAACTGCTGAGCCACCTAATTATCCACCTGCTACTTTTGGTCGCCCATTTCTCCCCTCCACTCTCTGTTAATTGACACGCAGTCAGTCAGGATCTGCGTGAACTGAGTGTCTTGTCAGACCCCATTTTTATGATATACTATAGTAAGGTATATTTTTCAGGTCGCACTGTGACGCATTTTCACGACATACTCTAGTAAGGCACTTTTTTCGGGAGGTGGTCGGGTCCCATTTTTACCACATACTATATAGTAAGGCACATTTTTTAGGAGAGGCTCCATATTGCCACCGTTCTGGTTTCAGCAGGCTCCTTATTTCAGGGTTCACTTAGCCATGTAGTCACAACGTTTTGATTAATTACTCTGACTGACTTTTTTACTCATGTGAATCCTGAAACCAGCAAGCTGGAGACACATAGATATATAGAATATATAGACATAATATATACATGTTGCTATTAATTTTTCAGCAATCAGCTTCCACATGGTCTAGTTACCTTATGCTATCTCATTCATCTTCTTATTCATTTAAACATCAAAATAGCAACATAATGTGTAATTTTATTTGCTAAATCGTTTTTCTTTGCTGACTTTGTTGAAAGGTGTTCATTTTAAAACTAATTCATAAAGAATAATGGTTTGATGCATAATTTGATGCATTACTTTTAAATATAGCAGGCAACCACTGAACCAGGCCCTAATTTGCTAAAGGGTAATATCGCTGTATCTTGTGTTACCTGCGCAGCAGCAGTTTGGGGTGGTTCTTGCTCTCCAGGTTGCGATCGATGAGGTCTGACAGCAGGTGTTTAAGGACGTCCGTGGCGTACTCCAATCGCCCCTGCAGGGCCGTCATGATAAGTGAGGCCACGTTTCCACGGTCCCTCATGGAGAAAGAACGCTGCATTTCCAGTGTTCGGATGAAGGTGAGCAGGAACACTTTGTTGTTGATGAGCTGACCAAACAGCTTCAGGGCCTTCTCCACATTTTGCTGGCCATTACCTGACACCTGGACAGAAGAGGTAGGGAGATCAATGTGTATTTGCAGCATTAATTTGAATAGTAATGAGTTCAGTTGTGTTTTGAAAAGGATTACTTGTCTTCCACCCTGGACTTCCACCCTGATGCTGTGTCACACAAGATAAAGATTTTTCCAAAGGGACCAAAGCCCTCACTCATGTTTCATTTCAGGCAGACACAAGTTCCCGCTCATGGTGAGTAACTGAGAAGATCTTAATCAATTATTGAGGAGGGTCTGTTAAAAAGCATTGTACCCTGAGTTAGATGCCATTTCACTTTCAAGTCAAATGTCAAATAACTTGCCAGGGTAAGAGGATCCCAAAGCAACACAGCTCACTTTCTTTGTATCTGTCTGAGTACACAACACTGTTCTTCTGGATAGCTACAGTAATTTGGGTCATTTTGATAGGAACACAAATGCATAGCTTGTTACAGAACATCGCTGTACTAAAAGGTGAAGAGACGTTGCCTTTGACAACAGCTCACAGGGCTAGTCGGACCTGAGCCATGCCCTCTCTACCTAACCATATCCAATAAACCAATAAACCAATAAACCAATCCCATCCCAGCCAACAAACTGCTAATAGAAAGGTGGACCTCTCTCATGGTAATTCTGTTTTCACTGATAGTGGATAATGCTTGCTTCCAGGCACCCTGACAGTTCAGTGGTTTCAGCAGACCATCATACACTCTTTTCATGTGCGACACTGAATCTGACCCTTGACATTTGGCCGGGCCCCCCCCCCCCCTTTTTGTCTCCCCTGTTTCCTCTTTGCATCTCTGCAACTCACTGTATAATAAAGCTCCCCTCCCCCCTGAATAAAATTTTACCAACACTACTCTGGCTCCATATAAAGGAGCAAAAAGTGTTAACCAGCCAGTTTTACCTCAGTGGAGGCCTGTCGAAGGACAGGGAATTACTCAGTTCATTACTCTTCTTACTGCAGCCAGTGGTGGATGAAATAGCCATGTGCTGGGACCCTGTTTTCCATGAGGGAGCTTGCATGTGAGGTGCATATGTGTGTGTGAATATATGCTGCCCAGTATGATTGGTTAAATGTGTGTGAGACCAGAGGGTAGAAAGGATAAGTGGCACACTGGTATCCTTTCCCCCTCTAGCACTTTGGAGGTTACCCTGCAGGAGGAGTGGCAAAGGCAAACATACTCTACCACTCACTATTTTTACC